>NW_025721221.1:0-276849 GCF_922984935.1 Meles meles | reverse complement strand
GCACCAGAGGGCCACAGGGCCGCCCCCCCGGGGCCCTGTCCGGGATCGCGTGTCATCGCGTTCCGGCACCGCCAGGAGGAGCTCCGGGAGGCGGGCCCCGGGGAGGCCGACGCCTCCCGCTCCTCAGCCTCCGGGGGTCCCCTCCCTGGCGCCGGCCGCTGGGGCCGGGCCAGCCCCGAAAGCCGGGCCCGGGCCCGGGCCTGCTTGCTCAGCCTTCCGTTGCCAGGGGCCTGAGCCTGGGGGCCTCCGCATGGGGAACCCTGAGTCCCACGCCACGAGTCCCCCCGACCGTCCCGGCGACCACGGCACCTTTCGCGGCTTCGTCCCAGCCGTGGAGTGAGAGATCACTCCGTTCCCCCACAGAGGCCAGCCCCCTCCACGGGCGCCCCGGCCGCCCGCCACGGCGGAGGCGGACGCCCGGCCACGGCGCCTCCATCCACTCTGCTCGGGGAAAACTCCCCGGCGCCGGGGCCGCCGGCCGCGCCCCATCGTCGCGGCTCGTTTTCCGGGTGGGCCGCGCCATGCCCCGAGCGAGAACGGGCCCTGCTCCACGCGGCCCTGGGCGCTGACCAGGGATGCCCAACGCCGGCCAACTCTCACGAGCGTTCTGCCCAAATCGATCCCGATTTGGGCAGAACGCTCGTGAGAATTGGCCGGAAAACGCCCGGCGAACACACTTCGGGCACCAGAGGGCCGCAGGGCCGCCCCCCCGGGGCCCTGTCCGGGATCGCGTGTCATCGCGTTCCGGCACCGCCAGGAGGAGCTCCGGGAGGCGGGCCCCGGGGAGGCCGACGCCTCCCGCTCCTCAGCCTCCGGGGGTCCCCTCCCTGGCGCCGGCCGCTGGGGCCGGGCCAGCCCCGAAAGCCGGGCCCGGGCCCGGGCCTGCTTGCTCAGCCTTCCGTTGCCAGGGGCCTGAGCCTGGGGGCCTCCGCATGGGGAACCCTGAGTCCCGCGCCACGAGTCCCCCCGACCGTCCCGGCGACCCACGGCACCTTTCGCGGCTTCGTCCCAGCCGTGGCGTGAGAGATCCCTCCGTTCCCCCACAGAGGCCAGCTCCCTCCACGGGCGCCCCGGCCGCCCGCCACGGCGGAAGCGGACGCCCGGCCACGGCGCCTCCATCCACTCTGCTCGGGGAAAACTCCCCGGCGCCGGGGCCGCCGGCCGCGCCCCATCGTCGCGGCTCGTTTTCCGGGTGGCCGCGCCATGCCCCGAGCGAGAAAGGGCCCTGCTCTACGCGGCCCTGGGCGCTGACCAGGGCTGCCCAACGCCGGCCAATTCTCACGAGCGTTCTGCCCAAATCGATCAGAACGCTCGTGAGAATTGGCCGGAAAACGCCCGGCGAACACACTTCGGGCACCACAGGGCCGCAGGGCTGCCCCCCCGGGGCCCTGTCCGGGATCGCGTGTCGTCGCGTTCCGGCACCGCCAGGAGGAGCTCCGGGAGGCGGGCCCCGGGGAGGCCGACGCCTCCCGCACCACATCCTCCGGGGGTCCCCTCCCTGGCGCCTTCCGCTGGGGCCGGGGCAGCCCCGAAAGCCGGGCCCGGGCCCGGGCCTGCTTGCTCAGCCTTCCGTTGCCAGGAGTCTGAGCCTGGGGGCCTCCGCATGGGGAATTCTGAGTCCTGCGCCACGAGACCCCGACCGTTCCGGCGAGAACGGCACCTTTTGGGGCATCGTCCCAGCCGTGGAGTGAGAGATCAATCCGTTCCCCCACAGAGGCCAGCCCCTCCACGGGCGCCCCGGCCGCCCGCCACGGCGGAGGCGGACGCCCGGCCACGGCGACTCCATCCACTCTGCTCGGGGATAACTCCCCGGCGCCGGGGCCGCCGGCCGCGCCCCATCGTCACGGCTCGTTTTCCGGGTGGCCGCGACATGCACCGCGCGAGAAAGGGCCCTGCTCCACGCGGCACTGGCCGCTGACCAGGGCTGCCCAACGCCGGCCAATTCTCACGAGCGTTCTGCCCAAATTGATCCCGATTTGGGCAGAACGCTCGTGAGAATTGGCCGGAAAACGCCCGGCGAACACACTTCGGGCACCAGAGGGCCGCAGGGCCGCCCCCCCGGGGCCCTGTCCGGGATCGTGTGTCGGCGCGTTCCGGCACCGCCAGGAGGAGCTCCGGGAGGCGGGCCCCGGGGAGGCCGACGCCTCCCGCTCCTCAGCCTCCGGGGGTCCCCTCCCTGGCGCCGGCCGCTGGGGCCGGGCCAGCCCCGAAAGCCGGGCCAAGGCCCGGGCCTGCTTGCTCAGCCTTCCGTTGCCAGGGGCCTGAGCCTGGGGGCCTCCGCATGGGGAATCCTGAGTCCCGCGCCACGAGTCCCCCGAACTTCCCGGCGACCACGGCACCTTTCGCGGCTTCGTCCCAGCCGTGGAGTGAGAGATCACTCCGTTCCCCCACAGAGGCCAGCCCCCTCCACGGGCGCCCCGGCCGCCCGCCACGGCGGAGGCGGACGCACGGCCACGGCGCCTCCATCCACTCTGCTCGGGGAAAACTCCCCGGCGCCGGGGCCGCCGGCCGCGCCCCATCGTCGCGGCTCGTTTTCCGGGTGGCCGCGCCATGCCCCGAGCGAGAAAGGGCCCTGCTCCACGCGGCCCTGGGCGCTGACCAGGGCTGCCCAACGCCGGCCAATTCTCACGAGCGTTCTGCCCAAATCGATCCCGATTTGGGCAGAACGCTCGTGAGAATTGGCCGGAAAACGCCCGGCGAACACACTTCGGGCACCACAGGGCCGCAGGGCCGCCCCCCCGGGGCCCTGTCCGGGATCGCGTGTCGTCGCGTTCCGGCACCGCCAGGAGGAGCTCCGGGAGGCGGGCCCCGGGGAGGCCGACGCCTCCTGCTCCACATCCTCCGGGGGTCCCCTCCCTGGCGCCTTCCGCTGGGGCCGGGGCAGCCCCGAAAGCCGGGCCCGGGCCCGGGCCTGCTTGCTCAGCCTTCCGTTGCTAGGAGTCTGAGCCTGGGGGCCTCCGCATGGGGAATTCTGAGTCCTGCGCCACGAGACCCCGACCGTTCCGGCGAGAACGGCACCTTTTGGGGCATCGTCCCAGCCGTGGAGTGAGAGATCACTCCGTTCCCCCACAGAGGCCAGCCCCCTCCACGGGCGCCCCGGCCGCCCGCCACGGCGGAGGCGGACGCCCGGCCACGGCGACTCCATCCACTCTGCTCGGGGATAACTTCCCGGCGCCGGGGCCGCCGGCCGCGCCCCATCGTCACGGCTCGTTTTCCGGGTGGCCGCGACATGCACCGCGCGAGAAAGGGCCCTGCTCCACGCGGCACTGGCCGCTGACCAGGGCTGCCCAACGCCGGCCAATTCTCACGAGCGTTCTGCCCAAATTGATCCCGATTTGGGCAGAACGCTCGTGAGAATTGGCCGGAAAACGCCCGGCGAACACACTTCGGGCACCAGAGGGCCGCAGGGCCGCCCCCCCCGGGGCCCTGTCCGGGATCGCGTGTCGTCGCGTTCCGGCACCGCCAGGAGGAGCTCCGGGAGGCGGGCCCCGGGGAGGCCGACGCCTCCCGCTCCTCAGCCTCCGGGGGTCCCCTCCCTGGCGCCGGCCGCTGGGGCCGGGCCAGCCCCGAAAGCCGGGCCCGGGCCCGGGCCCTGCTTGCTCAGCCTTCCGTTGCCAGGGGCCTGAGCCTGGGGGCCTCCGCATGGGGAACCCTGAGTCCCGCGCCACGAGTCCCCCCGACCGTCCCGGCGACCACGGCACCTTTCGCGTCTTCGTCCCAGCCGTGGAGTGAGAGATCACTCCGTTCCCCCACAGAGGCCAGCCCCCTCCACGGGCGCCCCGGCCGCCCGCCACGGCGGAGGCGGACGCCCGGCCACGGCGCCTCCATCCACTCTGCTCGGGGAAAACTCCCCGGCGCCGGGGCCGCCGGCCGCGCCCCATCTTCGCGGCTCGTTTTCCGGGTGGCCGCGCCATGCCCCGAGCGAGAAAGGGCCCTGCTCCACGCGGCCCTGGGCGCTGACCAGGGATGCCCAACGCCGGCCAACTCTCACGAGCGTTCTGCCCAAATCGATCCCGATTTGGGCAGAACGCTCGTGAGAATTGGCCGGAAAACGCCCGGCGAACACACTTCGGGCACCAGAGGGCCACAGGGCCGCCCCCCCGGGGCCCTGTCCGGGATCGCGTGTCATCGCGTTCCGGCACCGCCAGGAGGAGCTCCGGGAGGCGGGCCCCGGGGAGGCCGACGCCTCCCGCTCCTCAGCCTCCGGGGTTCCCCTCCCTGGCGCCGGCCGCTGGGGCCGGGCCAGCCCCGAAAGCCGGGCCCGGGCCCGGGCCTGCTTGCTCAGCCTTCCGTTGCCAGGGGCCTGAGCCTGGGGGCCTCCGCATGGGGAATCCTGAGTCCCGCGCCACGAGTCCCCCCGAACTTCCCGGCGACCACGGCACCTTTCGCGGCTTCGTCCCAGCCGTGGAGTGAGAGATCACTCCGTTCCCCCACAGAGGGAGCCCCCTCCACGGGCGCCCCGGCCGCCCGCCACGGCGGAGGCGGACGCCCGGCCACGGCGCCTCCATCCACTCTGCTCGGGGAAAACTCCCCGGCGCCGGGGCCGCCGGCCGCGCCCCATCGTCGCGGCTCGTTTTCCGGGTGGCCGCGCCATGCCCCGAGCGAGAAAGGGCCCTGCTCCACGCGGCCCTGGGCGCTGACCAGGGCTGCCCAACGCCGGCCAATTCTCAAGAGCGTTCTGCCCAAATCGATCCCGATTTGGGCAGAACGCTCGTGAGAATTGGCCGGAAAACGCCCGGCGAACACACTTCGGGCACCACAGGGCCGCAGGGCCGCCCCCCCGGGGCCCTGTCCGGGATCGCGTGTCGTCGCGTTCCGGCACCGCCAGGAGGAGCTCCGGGAGGCGGGCCCCGGGGAGGCCGACGCCTCCTGCTCCACATCCTCCGGGGGTCCCCTCCCTGGCGCCTTCCGCTGGGGCCGGGGCAGCCCCGAAAGCCGGGCCCGGGCCCGGGCCTGCTTGCTCAGCCTTCCGTTGCTAGGAGTCTGAGCCTGGGGGCCTCCGCATGGGGAATTCTGAGTCCTGCGCCACGAGACCCCGACCGTTCCGGCGAGAACGGCACCTTTTGGGGCATCGTCCCAGCCGTGGAGTGAGAGATCACTCCGTTCCCCCACAGAGGCCAGCCCCCTCCACGGGCGCCCCGGCCGCCCGCCACGGCGGAGGCGGACGCCCGGCCACGGCGACTCCATCCACTCTGCTCGGGGATAACTTCCCGGCGCCGGGGCCGCCGGCCGCGCCCCATCGTCACGGCTCGTTTTCCGGGTGGCCGCGACATGCACCGCGCGAGAAAGGGCCCTGCTCCACGCGGCACTGGCCGCTGACCAGGGCTGCCCAACGCCGGCCAATTCTCACGAGCGTTCTGCCCAAATTGATCCCGATTTGGGCAGAACGCTCGTGAGAATTGGCCGGAAAACGCCCGGCGAACACACTTCGGGCACCAGAGGGCCGCAGGGCCGCCCCCCCGGGGCCCTGTCCGGGATCGCGTGTCGTCGCGTTCCGGCACCGCCAGGAGGAGCTCCGGGAGGCGGGCCCCGGGGAGGCCGACGCCTCCCGCTCCTCAGCCTCCGGGGGTCCCCTCCCTGGCGCCGGCCGCTGGGGCCGGGCCAGCCCCGAAAGCCGGGCCCGGGCCCGGGCCTGCTTGCTCAGCCTTCCGTTGCCAGGGGCCTGAGCCTGGGGGCCTCCGCATGGGGAACCCTGAGTCCCGCGCCACGAGTCCCCCCGACCGTCCCGGCGACCACGGCACCTTTCGCGGCTTCGTCCCAGCCGTGGAGTGAGAGATCACTCCGTTCCCCCACAGAGGCCAGCCCCCTCCACGGGCGCCCCGGCCGCCCGCCACGGCGGAGGCGGACGCCCGGCCACGGCGCCTCCATCCACTCTGCTCGGGGGAAAACTCCCCGGCGCCGGGGCCGCCGGCCGCGCCCCATCGTCGCGGCTCGTTTTCCGGGTGGCCGCGCCATGCCCCGAGCGAGAAAGGGCCCTGCTCCACGCGGCCCTGGGCGCTGACCAGGGATGCCCAACGCCGGCCAACTCTCACGAGCGTTCTGCCCAAATCGATCCCGATTTGGGCAGAACGCTCGTGAGAATTGGCCGGAAAACGCCCGGCGAACACACTTCGGGCACCAGAGGGCCGCAGGGCCGCCCCCCCGGGGCCCTGTCCGGGATCGCGTGTCATCGCGTTCCGGCACCGCCAGGAGGAGCTCCGGGAGGCGGGCCCCGGGGAGGCCGACGCCTCCCGCTCCTCAGCCTCCGGGGGTCCCCTCCCTGGCGCCGGCCGCTGGGGCCGGGCCAGCCCCGAAAGCCGGGCCCGGGCCCGGGCCTGCTTGCTCAGCCTTCCGTTGCCAGGGGCCTGAGCCTGGGGGCCTCCGCATGGGGAACACTGAGTCCCGCGCCACGAGTCCCCCCGACCGTCCCTGCGACCACGGCAGCTTTCGCGGCTTCGTCCCAGCCGTGGAGTGAGAGATCACTACGTTCCCCCACAGAGGCCAGCCCCCTCCACGGGCGCCCCGGCCGCCCGCCACGGCGGAGGCGGACGCCCGGCCACGGCGCCTCCATCCACTCTGCTCGGGGGAAAACTCCCCGGCGCCGGGGCCGCCGGCCGCGCCCCATCGTCGCGGCTCGTTTTCCGGGTGGCCGCGCCATGCCCCGAGCGAGAAAGGGCCCTGCTCTACGCGGCCCTGGGCGCTGACCAGGGCTGCCCAACGCCGGCCAATTCTCACGAGCGTTCTGCCCAAATCGATCAGAACGCTCGTGAGAATTGGCCGGAAAACGCCCGGCGAACACACTTCGGGCACCACAGGGCCGCAGGGCTGCCCCCCCGGGGCCCTGTCCGGGATCGCGTGTCGTCGCGTTCCGGCACCGCCAGGAGGAGCTCCGGGAGGCGGGCCCCGGGGAGGCCGACGCCTCCCGCACCACATCCTCCGGGGGTCCCCTCCCTGGCGCCTTCCGCTGGGGCCGGGGCAGCCCCGAAAGCCGGGCCCGGGCCCGGGCCTGCTTGCTCAGCCTTCCGTTGCCAGGAGTCTGAGCCTGGGGGCCTCCGCATGGGGAATTCTGAGTCCTGCGCCACGAGACCCCGACCGTTCCGGCGAGAACGGCACCTTTTGGGGCATCGTCCCAGCCGTGGAGTGAGAGATCAATCCGTTCCCCCACAGAGGCCAGCCCCCTCCACGGGCGCCCCGGCCGCCCGCCACGGCGGAGGCGGACGCCCGGCCACGGCGACTCCATCCACTCTGCTCGGGGATAACTCCCCGGCGCCGGGGCCGCCGGCCGCGCCCCATCGTCACGGCTCGTTTTCCGGGTGGCCGCGACATGCACCGCGCGAGAAAGGGCCCTGCTCCACGCGGCACTGGCCGCTGACCAGGGCTGCCCAACGCCGGCCAATTCTCACGAGCGTTCTGCCCAAATCCATCCCGATTTGGGCAGAACGCTCGTGAGAATTGGCCGGAAAACGCCCGGCGAACACACTTCGGGCGCCAGAGGGCCGCAGGGCCGCCCCCCCGGGGCCCTGTCCGGGATCGCGTGTCGGCGCGTTCCGGCACCGCCAGGAGGAGCTCCGGGAGGCGGGCCCCGGGGAGGCCGACGCCTCCCGCTCCTCAGCCTCCGGGGGTCCCCTCCCTGGCGCCGGCCGCTGGGGCCGGGCCAGCCCCGAAAGCCGGGCCCGGGCCCGGGCCTGCTTGCTCAGCCTTCCGTTGCCAGGGGCCTGAGCCTGGGGGCCTCCGCATGGGGAACCCTGAGTCCCGCGCCACGAGTCCCCCCGACCGTCCCGGCGACCACGGCACCTTTCGCGGCTTCGTCCCAGCCGTGGAGTGAGAGATCACTACGTTCCCCCACAGAGGCCAGCCCCCTCCACGGGCGCCCCGGCCGCCCGCCACGGCGGAGGCGGACGCCCGGCCACGGCGCCTCCATCCACTCTGCTCGGGGAAAACTCCCCGGCGCCGGGGCCGCCGGCCGCGCCCCATTGTCGCGGCTCGTTTTCCGGGTGGCCGCGCCATGCCCCGAGCGAGAAAGGGCCCTGCTCCACGCGGGCCCTGGGCGCTGACCAGGGCTGCCCAACGCCGGCCAATTCTCACGAGCGTTCTGCCCAAATCGATCCCGATTTGGGCAGAACGCTCGTGAGAATTGGCCGGAAAACGCCCCGCGAACACACTTCGGGCACCAGAGGGCCGCAGGGCCGCCCCCCCGGGGCCCTGTCCGGGATCGCGTGTCGGCGCGTTCCGGCACCGCCAGGAGGAGCTCCGGGAGGCGGGCCCCGGGGAGGCCGACGCCTCCCGCTCCTCAGCCTCCGGGGGTCCCCTCCCTGGCGCCGGCCGCTGGGGCCGGGCCAGCCCCGAAAGCCGGGCCCGGGCCCGGGCCTGCTTGCTCAGCCTTCCGTTGCCAGGGGCCTGAGCCTGGGGGCCTCCGCATGGGGAACCCTGAGTCCCGCGCCACGAGTCCCCCCGACCGTCCCGGCGACCACGGCACCATTCGCGGCTTCGTCCCAGCCGTGGAGTGAGAGATCACTCCGTTCCCCCACAGAGGCCAGCCCCCTCCACGGGCGACCCGGCCGCCCGCCACGGCGGAGGCGGACGCCCGGCCACGGCGCCTCCATCCCCTCTGCTCGGGGAAAACTCCCCGGCGCCGGGGCCGCCGGCCGCGCCCCATCGTCGCGGCTCGTTTTCCGGGTGGCCGCGCCATGCCCCGAGCGAGAAAGGGCCCTGCTCCACGCGGCCCTGGGCGCTGACCAGGGCTGCCCAACGCCGGCCAATTCTCACGAGCGTTCTGCCCAAATCGATCAGAACGCTCGTGAGAATTGGCCGGAAAACGCCCGGCGAACACACTTCGGGCACCACAGGGCCGCAGGGCCGCCCCCCCGGGGCCCTGTCCGGGATCGCGTGTCGTCGCGTTCCGGCACCGCCAGGAGGAGCTCCGGGAGGCGGGCCCCGGGGAGGCCGACGCCTCCTGCTCCACATCCTCCGGGGGTCCCCTCCCTGGCGCCTTCCGCTGGGGCCGGGGCAGCCCCGAAAGCCGGGCCCGGGCCCGGGCCTGCTTGCTCAGCCTTCCGTTGCTAGGAGTCTGAGCCTGGGGGCCTCCGCATGGGGAATTCTGAGTCCTGCGCCACGAGACCCCGACCGTTCCGGCGAGAACGGCACCTTTTGGGGCATCGTCCCAGCCGTGGAGTGAGAGATCACTCCGTTCCCCCACAGAGGCCAGCCCCCTCCACGGGCGCCCCGGCCGCCCGCCACGGCGGAGGCGGACGCCCGGCCACGGCGACTCCATCCACTCTGCTCGGGGATAACTTCCCGGCGCCGGGGCCGCCGGCCGCGCCCCATCGTCACGGCTCGTTTTCCGGGTGGCCGCGACATGCACCGCGCGAGAAAGGGCCCTGCTCCACGCGGCACTGGCCGCTGACCAGGGCTGCCCAACGCCGGCCAATTCTCACGAGCGTTCTGCCCAAATTGATCCCGATTTGGGCAGAACGCTCGTGAGAATTGGCCAAAACGACCGGCGAACACACTTCGGGCACCAGAGGGCCGCAGGGCCGCCCCCCCGGGGCCCTGTCCGGGATCGCGTGTCGTCGCGTTCCGGCACCGCCAGGAGGAGCTCCGGGAGGCGGGCCCCGGGGAGGCCGACGCCTCCCGCTCCTCAGCCCTCCGGGGGTCCCCTCCCTGGCGCCGGCCGCTGGGGCCGGGCCAGCCCCGAAAGCCGGGCCCGGGCCCGGGCCTGCTTGCTCAGCCTTCCGTTGCCAGGGGCCTGAGCCTGTGGGCCTCCGCATGGGGAACCCTGAGTCCCGCGCCACGAGTCCCCCCGACCGTCCCGGCGACCACGGCACCTTTCGCGGCTTCGTCCCAGCCGTGGAGTGAGAGATCACTCCGTTCCCCCACAGAGGCCAGCCCCCTCCACGGGCGCCCCGGCCGCCCGCCACGGGGGAGGCGGACGCCCGGCCACGGCGCCTCCATCCACTCTGCTCGGGGAAAACTCCCCGGCGCCGGGCCCGCCGGCCGCGCCCCATCGTCGCGGCTCGTTTTCCGGGTGGCCGCGCCATGCCCCGAGCGAGAAAGGGCCCTGCTCCACGCGGCCCTGGGCGCTGACCAGGGATGCCCAACGCCGGCCAACTCTCACGAGCGTTCTGCCCAAATCGATCCAGATTTGGGCAGAACGCTCGTGAGAATTGGCCGGGAAAACGCCCGGCGAACACACTTCGGGCACCAGAGGGCCGCAGGGCCGCCCCCCCGGGGCCCTGTCCGGGATCGTGTGTCGGCGCGTTCCGGCACCGCCAGGAGGAGCTCCGGGAGGCGGGCCCCGGGGAGGCCGACGCCTCCCGCTCCTCAGCCTCCGGGGGTCCCCTCCCTGGCGCCGGCCGCTGGGGCCGGGCCAGCCCCGAAAGCCGGGCCAAGGCCCGGGCCTGCTTGCTCAGCCTTCCGTTGCCAGGGGCCTGAGCCTGGGGGCCTCCGCATGGGGAATCCTGAGTCCCGCGCCACGAGTCCCCCCGAACTTCCCGGCGACCACGGCACCTTTCGCGGCTTCGTCCCAGCCGTGGAGTGAGAGATCACTCCGTTCCCCCACAGAGGCCAGCCCCCTCCACGGGCGCCCCGGCCGCCCGCCACGGCGGAGGCGGACGCACGGCCACGGCGCCTCCATCCACTCTGCTCGGGGAAAACTCCCCGGCGCCGGGGCCGCCGGCCGCGCCCCATCGTCGCGGCTCGTTTTCCGGGTGGCCGCGCCATGCCCCGAGCGAGAAAGGGCCCTGCTCCACGCGGCCCTGGGCGCTGACCAGGGCTGCCCAACGCCGGCCAATTCTCACGAGCGTTCTGCCCAAATCGATCCCGATTTGGGCAGAACGCTCGTGAGAATTGGCCGGAAAACGCCCGGCGAACACACTTCGGGCACCACAGGGCCGCAGGGCCGCCCCCCCGGGGCCCTGTCCGGGATCGCGTGTCGTCGCGTTCCGGCACCGCCAGGAGGAGCTCCGGGAGGCGGGCCCCGGGGAGGCCGACGCCTCCTGCTCCACATCCTCCGGGGGTCCCCTCCCTGGCGCCTTCCGCTGGGGCCGGGGCAGCCCCGAAAGCCGGGCCCGGGCCCGGGCCTGCTTGCTCAGCCTTCCGTTGCTAGGAGTCTGAGCCTGGGGGCCTCCGCATGGGGAATTCTGAGTCCTGCGCCACGAGACCCCCGACCGTTCCGGCGAGAACGGCACCTTTTGGGGCATCGTCCCAGCCGTGGAGTGAGAGATCACTCCGTTCCCCCACAGAGGCCAGCCCCCTCCACGGGCGCCCCGGCCGCCCGCCACGGCGGAGGCGGACGCCCGGCCACGGCGACTCCATCCACTCTGCTCGGGGATAACTTCCCGGCGCCGGGGCCGCCGGCCGCGCCCCATCGTCACGGCTCGTTTTCCGGGTGGCCGCGACATGCACCGCGCGAGAAAGGGCCCTGCTCCACGCGGCACTGGCCGCTGACCAGGGCTGCCCAACGCCGGCCAATTCTCACGAGCGTTCTGCCCAAATTGATCCCGATTTGGGCAGAACGCTCGTGAGAATTGGCCGGAAAACGCCCGGCGAACACACTTCGGGCACCAGAGGGCCGCAGGGCCGCCCCCCCGGGGCCCTGTCCGGGATCGCGTGTCGTCGCGTTCCGGCACCGCCAGGAGGAGCTCCGGGAGGCGGGCCCCGGGGAGGCCGACGCCTCCCGCTCCTCAGCCTCCGGGGGTCCCCTCCCTGGCGCCGGCCGCTGGGGCCGGGCCAGCCCCGAAAGCCGGGCCCGGGCCCGGGCCTGCTTGCTCAGCCTTCCGTTGCCAGGGGCCTGAGCCTGGGGGCCTCCGCATGGGGAACCCTGAGTCCCGCGCCACGAGTCCCCCCGACCGTCCCGGCGACCACGGCACCTTTCGCGGCTTCGTCCCAGCCGTGGAGTGAGAGATCACTCCGTTCCCCCACAGAGGCCAGCCCCCTCCACGGGCGCCCCGGCCGCCCGCCACGGCGGAGGCGGACGCCCGGCCACGGCGCCTCCATCCACTCTGCTCGGGGAAAACTCCCCGGCGCCGGGGCCGCCGGCCGCGCCCCATCTTCGCGGCTCGTTTTCCGGGTGGCCGCGCCATGCCCCGAGCGAGAAAGGGCCCTGCTCCACGCGGCCCTGGGCGCTGACCAGGGATGCCCAACGCCGGCCAACTCTCACGAGCGTTCTGCCCAAATCGATCCCGATTTGGGCAGAACGCTCGTGAGAATTGGCCGGAAAACGCCCGGCGAACACACTTCGGGCACCAGAGGGCCACAGGGCCGCCCCCCCGGGGCCCTGTCCGGGATCGCGTGTCATCGCGTTCCGGCACCGCCAGGAGGAGCTCCGGGAGGCGGGCCCCGGGGAGGCCGACGCCTCCCGCTCCTCAGCCTCCGGGGGTCCCCTCCCTGGCGCCGGCCGCTGGGGCCGGGCCAGCCCCGAAAGCCGGGCCCGGGCCCGGGCCTGCTTGCTCAGCCTTCCGTTGCCAGGGGCCTGAGCCTGGGGGCCTCCGCATGGGGAATCCTGAGTCCCGCGCCACGAGTCCCCCCGAACTTCCCGGCGACCACGGCACCTTTCGCGGCTTCGTCCCAGCCGTGGAGTGAGAGATCACTCCGTTCCCCCACAGAGGCCAGCCCCCTCCACGGGCGCCCCGGCCCGCCCGCCACGGCGGAGGCGGACGCCCGGCCACGGCGCCTCCATCCACTCTGCTCGGGGAAAACTCCCCGGCGCCGGGGCCGCCGGCCGCGCCCCATCGTCGCGGCTCGTTTTCCGGGTGGCCGCGCCATGCCCCGAGCGAGAAAGGGCCCTGCTCCACGCGGCCCTGGGCGCTGACCAGGGCTGCCCAACGCCGGCCAATTCTCACGAGCGTTCTGCCCAAATCGATCCCGATTTGGGCAGAACGCTCGTGAGAATTGGCCGGAAAACGCCCGGCGAACACACTTCGGGCACCACAGGGCCGCAGGGCCGCCCCCCCGGGGCCCTGTCCGGGATCGCGTGTCGTCGCGTTCCGGCACCGCCAGGAGGAGCTCCGGGAGGCGGGCCCCGGGGAGGCCGACGCCTCCTGCTCCACATCCTCCGGGGGTCCCCTCCCTGGCGCCTTCCGCTGGGGCCGGGGCAGCCCCGAAAGCCGGGCCCGGGCCCGGGCCTGCTTGCTCAGCCTTCCGTTGCTAGGAGTCTGAGCCTGGGGGCCTCCGCATGGGGAATTCTGAGTCCTGCGCCACGAGACCCCGACCGTTCCGGCGAGAACGGCACCTTTTGGGGCATCGTCCCAGCCGTGGAGTGAGAGATCACTCCGTTCCCCCACAGAGGCCAGCCCCCTCCACGGGCGCCCCGGCCGCCCGCCACGGCGGAGGCGGACGCCCGGCCACGGCGACTCCATCCACTCTGCTCGGGGATAACTTCCCGGCGCCGGGGCCGCCGGCCGCGCCCCATCGTCACGGCTCGTTTTCCGGGTGGCCGCGACATGCACCGCGCGAGAAAGGGCCCTGCTCCACGCGGCACTGGCCGCTGACCAGGGCTGCCCAACGCCGGCCAATTCTCACGAGCGTTCTGCCCAAATTGATCCCGATTTGGGCAGAACGCTCGTGAGAATTGGCCGGAAAACGCCCGGCGAACACACTTCGGGCACCAGAGGGCCGCAGGGCCGCCCCCCCGGGGCCCTGTCCGGGATCGCGTGTCGTCGCGTTCCGGCACCGCCAGGAGGAGCTCCGGGAGGCGGGCCCCGGGGAGGCCGACGCCTCCCGCTCCTCAGCCTCCGGGGGTCCCCTCCCTGGCGCCGGCCGCTGGGGCCGGGCCAGCCCCGAAAGCCGGGCCCGGGCCCGGGCCTGCTTGCTCAGCCTTCCGTTGCCAGGGGCCTGAGCCTGGGGGCCTCCGCATGGGGAACCCTGAGTCCCGCACCACGAGTCCCCCCGACCGTCCCGGCGACCACGGCACCTTTCGCGGCTTCGTCCCAGCCGTGGAGTGAGAGATCACTCCGTTCCCCCACAGAGGCCAGCCCCCTCCACGGGCGCCCCGGCCGCCCGCCACGGCGGAGGCGGACGCCCGGCCACGGCGCCTCCATCCACTCTGCTCGGGGGAAAACTCCCCGGCGCCGGGGCCGCCGGCCGCGCCCCATCGTCGCGGCTCGTTTTCCGGGTGGCCGCGCCATGCCCCGAGCGAGAAAGGGCCCTGCTCCACGCGGCCCTGGGCGCTGACCAGGGATGCCCAACGCCGGCCAACTCTCACGAGCGTTCTGCCCAAATCGATCCCGATTTGGGCAGAACGCTCGTGAGAATTGGCCGGAAAACGCCCGGCGAACACACTTCGGGCACCAGAGGGCCGCAGGGCCGCCCCCCCGGGGCCCTGTCCGGGATCGCGTGTCATCGCGTTCCGGCACCGCCAGGAGGAGCTCCGGGAGGCGGGCCCCGGGGAGGCCGACGCCTCCCGCTCCTCAGCCTCCGGGGGTCCCCTCCCTGGCGCCGGCCGCTGGGGCCGGGCCAGCCCCGAAAGCCGGGCCCGGGCCCGGGCCTGCTTGCTCAGCCTTCCGTTGCCAGGGGCCTGAGCCTGGGGGCCTCCGCATGGGGAACACTGAGTCCCGCGCCACGAGTCCCCCCGACCGTCCCTGCGACCACGGCAGCTTTCGCGGCTTCGTCCCAGCCGTGGAGTGAGAGATCACTACGTTCCCCCACAGAGGCCAGCCCCCTCCACGGGCGCCCCGGCCGCCCGCCACGGCGGAGGCGGACGCCCGGCCACGGCGCCTCCATCCACTCTGCTCGGGGGAAAACTCCCCGGCGCCGGGGCCGCCGGCCGCGCCCCATCGTCGCGGCTCGTTTTCCGGGTGGCCGCGCCATGCCCCGAGCGAGAAAGGGCCCTGCTCCACGCGGCTCTGGGCGCTGACCAGGGCTGCCCAACGCCGGCCAATTCTCACGAGCGTTCTGCCCAAATCGATCCCGATTTGGGCAGAACGCTCGTGAGAATTGGCCGGAAAATGCCCGGCGAACACACTTCGGGCACCAGAGGGCCGCAGGGCCGCCCCCCCGGGCCCTGTCCGGGATCGCGTGTCGGCGCGTTCCGGCACCGCCAGGAGGAGCTCCGGGAGGCGGGCCCCGGGTAGGCCGACGCCTCCCGCTCCTCAGCCTCCGGGGGTCCCCTCCCTGGCGCCGGCCGCTGGGGCCGGGCCAGCCCCGAAAGCCGGGCCAAGGCCCGGGCCTGCTTGCTCAGCCTTCCGTTGCCAGGGGCCTGAGCCTGGGGGCCTCCGCATGGGGAATCCTGAGTCCCGCGCCACGAGTCCCCCCGAACTTCCCGGCGACCACGGCACCTTTCGCGGCTTCGTCCCAGCCGTGGAGTGAGAGATCACTCCGTTCCCCCACAGAGGCCAGCCCCCTCCACGGGCGCCCCGGCCGCCCGCCACGGCGGAGGCGGACGCACGGCCACGGCGCCTCCATCCACTCTGCTCGGGGAAAACTCCCCGGCGCCGGGGCCGCCGGCCGCGCCCCATCGTCGCGGCTCGTTTTCCGGGTGGCCGCGCCATGCCCCGAGCGAGAAAGGGCCCTGCTCCACCCGGCCCTGGGCGCTGACCAGGGCTGCCCAACGCCGGCCAATTCTCACGAGCGTTCTGCCCAAATCGATCCCGATTTGGGCAGAACGCTCGTGAGAATTGGCCGGAAAACGCCCGGCGAACACACTTCGGGCACCACAGGGCCGCAGGGCCGCCCCCCCTGGGCCCTGTCCGGGATAGCGTGTCGTCGCGTTCCGGCACCGCCAGGAGGAGCTCCGGGAGGCGGGCCCCGGGGAGGCCGACGCCTCCCGCTCCTCAGCCTCCGGGGGTCCCCTCCCTGGCGCCGGCCGCTGGGGCCGGGCCAGCCCCGAAAGCCGGGCCCGGGCCCGGGCCTGCTTGCTCAGCCTTCCGTTGCCAGGGGCCTGAGCCTGGGGGCCTCCGCATGGGGAACCCTGAGTCCCGCGCCACGAGTCCCCCCGACCGTCCCGGCGACCACGGCACCTTTCGCGGCTTCGTCCCAGCCGTGGAGTGAGAGATCACTCCGTTCCCCCACAGAGGCCAGCCCACTCCACGGGCGCCCCGGCCGCCCGCCACGGCGGAGGCGGACGCCCGGCCACGGCGCCTCCATCCCCTCTGCTCGGGGAAAACTCCCCGGCGCCGGGGCCGCCGGCCGCGCCCCATCGTCGCGGCTCGTTTTCCGGGTGGCCGCGCCATGCCCCGAGCGAGAAAGTGCCCTGCTCCACGCGGCCCTGGGCGCTGACCAGGGCTGCCCAACGCCGGCCAATTCTCACGAGCGTTCTGCGCAAATCGATCCCGATTTGGGCAGAACGCTCGTGAGAATTGGCCGGAAAACGCCCGGCGAACACACTTCGGGCATCAGAGGGCCGCAGGGCCGCCCCCCCGGGGCCCTGTCCGGGATCGCGTGTTGGCGCGTTCCGGCACCGCCAGGAGGAGCTCCGGGAGGCGGGCCCCGGGGAGGCCGACGCCTCCCGCTCCTCAGCCTCCGGGGGTCCCCTCCCTGGCGCCGGCCGCTGGGGCCGGGCCAGCCCCGAAAGCCGGGCCCGGGCCCGGGCCTGCTTGCTCAGCCTTCCGTTGCCAGGGGCCTGAGCCTGGGGGCCACCCCATGGGGAACGCTGAGTCCCGCGCCACGAGTCCCCCCGACCGTCCCGGCGACCACGGCACCTTTCGCGGCTTCGTCCCATCCGTGGAGTGAGAGATCACTCCGTTCCCCCACAGAGGCCAGCCCCCTCCACGGGCGCCCCGGCCGCCCGCCACGGCGGAGGCGGACGCCCGGCCACGGCGCCTCCATCCACTCTGCTCGGGGAAAACTCCCCGGCGCCGGGGCCGCCGGCCGCGCCCCATCGTCGCGGCTCGTTTTCCGGGTGGCCGCGCCATGCCCCGAGCGAGAACGGGCCCTGCTCCACGCGGCCCTGGGCGCTGACCAGGGATGCCCAACGCCGGCCAACTCTCACGAGCGTTCTGCCCAAATCGATCCCGATTTAGGCAGAACGCTCGTGAGAATTGGCCGGAAAACGCCCGGCGAACACACTTCGGGCACCAGAGGGCCGCAGGGCCGCCCCCCCGGGGCCCTGTCCGGGATCGCGTGTCATCGCGTTCCGGCACCGCCAGGAGGAGCTCCGGGAGGCGGGCCCCGGGGAGGCCGACGCCTCCCGCTCCTCAGCCTCCGGGGGTCCCCCTCCCTGGCGCCGGCCGCTGGGGCCGGGCCAGCCCCGAAAGCCGGGCCCGGGCCCGGGCCTGCTTGCTCAGCCTTCCGTTGCCAGGGGCCTGAGCCTGGGGGCCTCCGCATGGGGAACACTGAGTCCCCGCGCCACGAGTCCCCCCCGACCGTCCCGGCGACCACGGCACCTTTCGCGGCTTCGTCCCAGCCGTGGCGTGAGAGATCCCTCCGTTCCCCCACAGAGGCCAGCTCCCTCCACGGGCGCCCGGGCCGCCCGCCACGGCGGAAGCGGACGCCCGGCCACGGCGCCTCCATCCACTCTGCTCGGGGAAAACTCCCCGGCGCCGGGGCCGCCGGCCGCGCCCCATCGTCGCGGCTCGTTTTCCGGGTGGTCGCGCCATGCCCCGAGCGAGAAAGGGCCCTGCTCTACGCGGCCCTGGGCGCTGACCAGGGCTGCCCAACGCCGGCCAATTCTCACGAGCGTTCTGCCCAAATCGATCAGAACGCTCGTGAGAATTGGCCGGAAAACGCCCGGCGAACACACTTCGGGCACCACAGGGCCGCAGGGCTGCCCCCCCGGGGCCCTGTCCGGGATCGCGTGTCGTCGCGTTCCGGCACCGCCAGGAGGAGCTCCGGGAGGCGGGCCCCGGGGAGGCCGACGCCTCCCGCACCACATCCTCCGGGGGTCCCCTCCCTGGCGCCTTCCGCTGGGGCCGGGGCAGCCCCGAAAGCCGGGCCCGGGCCCGGGCCTGCTTGCTCAGCCTTCCGTTGCCAGGAGTCTGAGCCTGGGGGCCTCCGCATGGGGAATTCTGAGTCCTGCGCCACGAGACCCCGACCGTTCCGGCGAGAACGGCACCTTTTGGGGCATCGTCCCAGCCGTGGAGTGAGAGATCAATCCGTTCCCCCACAGAGGCCAGCCCCCTCCACGGGCGCCCCGGCCGCCCGCCACGGCGGAGGCGGACGCCCGGCCACGGCGACTCCATCCACTCTGCTCGGGGATAACTCCCCGGCGCCGGGGCCGCCGGCCGCGCCCCCATCGTCACGGCTCGTTTTCCGGGTGGCCGCGACATGCACCGCGCGAGAAAGGGCCCTGCTCCACGCGGCACTGGCCGCTGACCAGGGCTGCCCAACGCCGGCCAATTCTCACGAGCGTTCTGCCCAAATCCATCCCGATTTGGGCAGAACGCTCGTGAGAATTGGCCGGAAAACGCCCGGCGAACACACTTCGGGCGCCAGAGGGCCGCAGGGCCGCCCCCCCGGGGCCCTGTCCGGGATCGCGTGTCGGCGCGTTCCGGCACCGCCAGGAGGAGCTCCGGGAGGCGGGCCCCGGGGAGGCCGACGCCTCCCGCTCCTCAGCCTCCGGGGGTCCCCTCCCTGGCGCCGGCCGCTGGGGCCGGGCCAGCCCCGAAAGCCGGGCCCGGGCCCGGGCCTGCTTGCTCAGCCTTCCGTTGCCAGGGGCCTGAGCCTGGGGGCCTCCGCATGGGGAACCCTGAGTCCCGCGCCACGAGTCCCCCCGACCGTCCCGGCGACCACGGCACCTTTCGCGGCTTCGTCCCAGCCGTGGAGTGAGAGATCACTACGTTCCCCCACAGAGGCCAGCCCCCTCCACGGGCGCCCCGGCCGCCCGCCACGGCGGAGGCGGACGCCCGGCCACGGCGCCTCCATCCACTCTGCTCGGGGAAAACTCCCCGGCGCCGGGGCCGCCGGCCGCGCCCCATTGTCGCGGCTCGTTTTCCGGGTGGCCGCGCCATGCCCCGAGCGAGAAAGGGCCCTGCTCCACGCGGCCCTGGGCGCTGACCAGGGCTGCCCAACGCCGGCCAATTCTCACGAGCGTTCTGCCCAAATCGATCCCGATTTGGGCAGAACGCTCGTGAGAATTGGCCGGAAAACGCCCCGCGAACACACTTCGGGCACCAGAGGGCCGCAGGGCCGCCCCCCCGGGGCCCTGTCCGGGATCGCGTGTCGGCGCGTTCCGGCACCGCCAGGAGGAGCTCCGGGAGGCGGGCCCCGGGGAGGCCGACGCCTCCCGCTCCTCAGCCTCCGGGGGTCCCCTCCCTGGCGCCGGCCGCTGGGGCCGGGCCAGCCCCGAAAGCCGGGCCCGGGCCCGGGCCTGCTTGCTCAGCCTTCCGTTGCCAGGGGCCTGAGCCTGGGGGCCTCCGCATGGGGAACCCTGAGTCCCGCGCCACGAGTCCCCCCGACCGTCCCGGCGACCACGGCACCATTCGCGGCTTCGTCCCAGCCGTGGAGTGAGAGATCACTCCGTTCCCCCACAGAGGCCAGCCCCCTCCACGGGCGACCCGGCCGCCCGCCACGGCGGAGGCGGACGCCCGGCCACGGCGCCTCCATCCCCTCTGCTCGGGGAAAACTCCCCGGCGCCGGGGCCGCCGGCCGCGCCCCATCGTCGCGGCTCGTTTTCCGGGTGGCCGCGCCATGCCCCGAGCGAGAAAGGGCCCTGCTCCACGCGGCCCTGGGCGCTGACCAGGGCTGCCCAACGCCGGCCAATTCTCACGAGCGTTCTGCCCAAATCGATCAGAACGCTCGTGAGAATTGGCCGGAAAATGCCCGGCGAACACACTTCGGGCACCAGAGGGCCGCAGGGCCGCCCCCCCGGGCCCTGTCCGGGATCGCGTGTCGGCGCGTTCCGGCACCGCCAGGAGGAGCTCCGGGAGGCGGGCCCCGGGGAGGCCGACGCCTCCCGCTCCTCAGCCTCCGGGGGTCCCCTCCCTGGCGCCGGCCGCTGGGGCCGGGCCAGCCCCGAAAGCCGGGCCCGGGCCCGGGCCTGCTTGCTCAGCCTTCCGTTGCCAGGGGCCTGAGCCTGGGGGCCACCCCATGGGGAACGCTGAGTCCCGCGCCACGAGTCCCCCCGACCGTCCCGGCGACCACGGCACCTTTCGCGGCTTCGTCCCATCCGTGGAGTGAGAGATCACTCCGTTCCCCCACAGAGGCCAGCCCCCTCCACCGGGCGCCCCGGCCGCCCGCCACGGCGGAGGCGGACGCCCGGCCACGGCGCCTCCATCCACTCTGCTCGGGGAAAACTCCCCGGCGCCGGGGCCGCCGGCCGCGCCCCATCGTCGCGGCTCGTTTTCCGGGTGGCCGCGCCATGCCCCGAGCGAGAACGGGCCCTGCTCCACGCGGCCCTGGGCGCTGACCAGGGATGCCCAACGCCGGCCAACTCTCACGAGCGTTCTGCCCAAATCGATCCCGATTTGGGCAGAACGCTCGTGAGAATTGGCCGGAAAACGCCCGGCGAACACACTTCGGGCACCAGAGGGCCGCAGGGCCGCCCCCCCGGGGCCCTGTCCGGGATCGCGTGTCATCGCGTTCCGGCACCGCCAGGAGGAGCTCCGGGAGGCGGGCCCCGGGGAGGCCGACGCCTCCCGCTCCTCAGCCTCCGGGGGTCCCCTCCCTGGCGCCGGCCGCTGGGGCCGGGCCAGCCCCGAAAGCCGGGCCCGGGCCCGGGCCTGCTTGCTCAGCCTTCCGTTGCCAGGGGCCTGAGCCTGGGGGCCTCCGCATGGGGAACCCTGAGTCCCGCGCCACGAGTCCCCCCGACCGTCCCGGCGACCACGGCACCTTTCGCGGCTTCGTCCCAGCCGTGGCGTGAGAGATCCCTCCGTTCCCCCACAGAGGCCAGCTCCCTCCACGGGCGCCCCGGCCGCCCGCCACGGCGGAAGCGGACGCCCGGCCACGGCGCCTCCATCCACTCTGCTCGGGGAAAACTCCCCGGCGCCGGGGCCGCCGGCCGCGCCCCATCGTCGCGGCTCGTTTTCCGGGTGGCCGCGCCATGCCCCGAGCGAGAAAGGGCCCTGCTCTACGCGGCCCTGGGCGCTGACCAGGGCTGCCCAACGCCGGCCAATTCTCACGAGCGTTCTGCCCAAATCGATCAGAACGCTCGTGAGAATTGGCCGGAAAACGCCCGGCGAACACACTTCGGTCACCACAGGGCCGCAGGGCTGCCCCCCCGGGGCCCTGTCCGGGATCGCGTGTCGTCGCGTTCCGGCACCGCCAGGAGGAGCTCCGGGAGGCGGGCCCCGGGGAGGCCGACGCCTCCCGCACCACATCCTCCGGGGGTCCCCTCCCTGGCGCCTTCCGCTGGGGCCGGGGCAGCCCCGAAAGCCGGGCCCGGGCCCGGGCCTGCTTGCTCAGCCTTCCGTTGCCAGGAGTCTGAGCCTGGGGGCCTCCGCATGGGGAATTCTGAGTCCTGCGCCACGAGACCCCGACCGTTCCGGCGAGAACGGCACCTTTTGGGGCATCGTCCCAGCCGTGGAGTGAGAGATCAATCCGTTCCCCCACAGAGGCCAGCCCCCTCCACGGGCGCCCCGGCCGGCCGCCACGGCGGAGGCGGACGCCCGGCCACGGCGACTCCATCCACTCTGCTCGGGGATAACTCCCCGGCGCCGGGGCCGCCGGCCGCGCCCCATCGTCACGGCTCGTTTTCCGGGTGGCCGCGACATGCACCGCGCGAGAAAGGGCCCTGCTCCACGCGGCACTGGCCGCTGACCAGGGCTGCCCAACGCCGGCCAATTCTCACGAGCGTTCTGCCCAAATCCATCCCGATTTGGGCAGAACGCTCGTGAGAATTGGCCGGAAAACGCCCGGCGAACACACTTCGGGCGCCAGAGGGCCGCAGGGCCGCCCCCCCGGGGCCCTGTCCGGGATCGCGTGTCGGCGCGTTCCGGCACCGCCAGGAGGAGCTCCGGGAGGCGGGCCCCGGGGAGGCCGACGCCTCCCGCTCCTCAGCCTCCGGGGGTCCCCTCCCTGGCGCCGGCCGCTGGGGCCGGGCCAGCCCCGAAAGCCGGGCCCGGGCCCGGGCCTGCTTGCTCAGCCTTCCGTTGCCAGGGGCCTGAGCCTGGGGGCCTCCGCATGGGGAACCCTGAGTCCCGCGCCACGAGTCCCCCCGACCGTCCCGGCGACCACGGCACCTTTCGCGGCTTCGTCCCAGCCGTGGAGTGAGAGATCACTACGTTCCCCCACAGAGGCCAGCCCCCTCCACGGGCGCCCCGGCCGCCCGCCACGGCGGAGGCGGACGCCCGGCCACGGCGCCTCCATCCACTCTGCTCGGGGAAAACTCCCCGGCGCCGGGGCCGCCGGCCGCGCCCCATTGTCGCGGCTCGTTTTCCGGGTGGCCGCGCCATGCCCCGAGCGAGAAAGGGCCCTGCTCCACGCGGCCCTGGGCGCTGACCAGGGCTGCCCAACGCCGGCCAATTCTCACGAGCGTTCTGCCCAAATCGATCCCGATTTGGGCAGAACGCTCGTGAGAATTGGCCGGAAAACGCCCCGCGAACACACTTCGGGCACCAGAGGGCCGCAGGGCCGCCCCCCCGGGGCCCTGTCCGGGATCGCGTGTCGGCGCGTTCCGGCACCGCCAGGAGGAGCTCCGGGAGGCGGGCCCCGGGGAGGCCGACGCCTCCCGCTCCTCAGCCTCCGGGGGTCCCCTCCCTGGCGCCGGCCGCTGGGGCCGGGCCAGCCCCGAAAGCCGGGCCCGGGCCCGGGCCTGCTTGCTCAGCCTTCCGTTGCCAGGGGCCTGAGCCTGGGGGCCTCCGCATGGGGAACCCTGAGTCCCGCGCCACGAGTCCCCCCGACCGTCCCGGCGACCACGGCACCATTCGCGGCTTCGTCCCAGCCGTGGAGTGAGAGATCACTCCGTTCCCCCACAGAGGCCAGCCCCCTCCACGGGCGACCCGGCCGCCCGCCACGGCGGAGGCGGACGCCCGGCCACGGCGCCTCCATCCCCTCTGCTCGGGGAAAACTCCCCGGCGCCGGGGCCGCCGGCCGCGCCCCATCGTCGCGGCTCGTTTTCCGGGTGGCCGCGCCATGCCCCGAGCGAGAAAGGGCCCTGCTCCACGCGGCCCTGGGCGCTGACCAGGGCTGCCCAACGCCGGCCAATTCTCACGAGCGTTCTGCCCAAATCGATCAGAACGCTCGTGAGAATTGGCCGGAAAACGCCCGGCGAACACACTTCGGGCACCACAGGGCCGCAGGGCCGCCCCCCCGGGGCCCTGTCCGGGATCGCGTGTCGTCGCGTTCCGGCACCGCCAGGAGGAGCTCCGGGAGGCGGGCCCCGGGGAGGCCGACGCCTCCTGCTCCACATCCTCCGGGGGTCCCCTCCCTGGCGCCTTCCGCTGGGGCCGGGGCAGCCCCGAAAGCCGGGCCCGGGCCCGGGCCTGCTTGCTCAGCCTTCCGTTGCTAGGAGTCTGAGCCTGGGGGCCTCCGCATGGGGAATTCTGAGTCCTGCGCCACGAGACCCCGACCGTTCCGGCGAGAACGGCACCTTTTGGGGCATCGTCCCAGCCGTGGAGTGAGAGATCACTCCGTTCCCCCACAGAGGCCAGCCCCCTCCACGGGCGCCCCGGCCGCCCGCCACGGCGGAGGCGGACGCCCGGCCACGGCGACTCCATCCACTCTGCTCGGGGATAACTTCCCGGCGCCGGGGCCGCCGGCCGCGCCCCATCGTCACGGCTCGTTTTCCGGGTGGCCGCGACATGCACCGCGCGAGAAAGGGCCCTGCTCCACGCGGCACTGGCCGCTGACCAGGGCTGCCCAACGCCGGCCAATTCTCACGAGCGTTCTGCCCAAATTGATCCCGATTTGGGCAGAACGCTCGTGAGAATTGGCCGGAAAACGACCGGCGAACACACTTCGGGCACCAGAGGGCCGCAGGGCCGCCCCCCCGGGGCCCTGTCCGGGATCGCGTGTCGTCGCGTTCCGGCACCGCCAGGAGGAGCTCCGGGAGGCGGGCCCCGGGGAGGCCGACGCCTCCCGCTCCTCAGCCTCCGGGGGTCCCCTCCCTGGCGCCGGCCGCTGGGGCCGGGCCAGCCCCGAAAGCCGGGCCCGGGCCCGGGCCTGCTTGCTCAGCCTTCCGTTGCCAGGGGCCTGAGCCTGGGGGCCTCCGCATGGGGAACCCTGAGTCCCGCGCCACGAGTCCCCCCGACCGTCCCGGCGACCACGGCACCTTTCGCGGCTTCGTCCCAGCCGTGGAGTGAGAGATCACTCCGTTCCCCCACAGAGGCCAGCCCCCTCCACGGGCGCCCCGGCCGCCCGCCACGGGGGAGGCGGACGCCCGGCCACGGCGCCTCCATCCACTCTGCTCGGGGAAAACTCCCCGGCGCCGGGGCCGCCGGCCGCGCCCCATCGTCGCGGCTCGTTTTCCGGGTGGCCGCGCCATGCCCCGAGCGAGAAAGGGCCCTGCTCCACGCGGCCCTGGGCGCTGACCAGGGATGCCCAACGCCGGCCAACTCTCACGAGCGTTCTGCCCAAATCGATCCCGATTTGGGCAGAACGCTCGTGAGAATTGGCCGGAAAACGCCCGGCGAACACACTTCGGGCACCAGAGGGCCGCAGGGCCGCCCCCCCCGGGGCCCTGTCCGGGATCGTGTGTCGGCGCGTTCCGGCACCGCCAGGAGGAGCTCCGGGAGGCGGGCCCCGGGGAGGCGGACGCCTCCCGCTCCTCAGCCTCCGGGGGTCCCCTCCCTGGCGCCGGCCGCTGGGGCCGGGCCAGCCCCGAAAGCCGGGCCAAGGCCCGGGCCTGCTTGCTCAGCCTTCCGTTGCCAGGGGCCTGAGCCTGGGGGCCTCCGCATGGGGAATCCTGAGTCCCGCGCCACGAGTCCCCCCGAACTTCCCGGCGACCACGGCACCTTTCGCGGCTTCGTCCCAGCCGTGGAGTGAGAGATCACTCCGTTCCCCCACAGAGGCCAGCCCCCTCCACGGGCGCCCCGGCCGCCCGCCACGGCGGAGGCGGACGCACGGCCACGGCGCCTCCATCCACTCTGCTCGGGGGAAAACTCCCCGGCGCCGGGGCCGCCGGCCGCGCCCCATCGTCGCGGCTCGTTTTCCGGGTGGCCGCGCCATGCCCCGAGCGAGAAAGGGCCCTGCTCCACGCGGCCCTGGGCGCTGACCAGGGCTGCCCAACGCCGGCCAATTCTCACGAGCGTTCTGCCCAAATCGATCCCGATTTGGGCAGAACGCTCGTGAGAATTGGCCGGAAAACGCCCGGCGAACACACTTCGGGCACCACAGGGCCGCAGGGCCGCCCCCCCGGGGCCCTGTCCGGGATCGCGTGTCGTCGCGTTCCGGCACCGCCAGGAGGAGCTCCGGGAGGCGGGCCCCGGGGAGGCCGACGCCTCCTGCTCCACATCCTCCGGGGGTCCCCTCCCTGGCGCCTTCCGCTGGGGCCGGGGCAGCCCCGAAAGCCGGGCCCGGGCCCGGGCCTGCTTGCTCAGCCTTCCGTTGCTAGGAGTCTGAGCCTGGGGGCCTCCGCATGGGGAATTCTGAGTCCTGCGCCACGAGACCCCGACCGTTCCGGCGAGAACGGCACCTTTTGGGGCATCGTCCCAGCCGTGGAGTGAGAGATCACTCCGTTCCCCCACAGAGGCCAGCCCCCTCCACGGGCGCCCCGGCCGCCCGCCACGGCGGAGGCGGACGCCCGGCCACGGCGACTCCATCCACTCTGCTCGGGGATAACTTCCCGGCGCCGGGGCCGCCGGCCGCGCCCCATCGTCACGGCTCGTTTTCCGGGTGGCCGCGACATGCACCGCGCGAGAAAGGGCCCTGCTCCACGCGGCACTGGCCGCTGACCAGGGCTGCCCAACGCCGGCCAATTCTCACGAGCGTTCTGCCCAAATTGATCCCGATTTGGGCAGAACGCTCGTGAGAATTGGCCGGAAAACGCCCGGCGAACACACTTCGGGCACCAGAGGGCCGCAGGGCCGCCCCCCCGGGGCCCTGTCCGGGATCGCGTGTCGTCGCGTTCCGGCACCGCCAGGAGGAGCTCCGGGAGGCGGGCCCCGGGGAGGCCGACGCCTCCCGCTCCTCAGCCTCCGGGGGTCCCCTCCCTGGCGCCGGCCGCTGGGGCCGGGCCAGCCCCGAAAGCCGGGCCCGGGCCCGGGCCTGCTTGCTCAGCCTTCCGTTGCCAGGGGCCTGAGCCTGGGGGCCTCCGCATGGGGAACCCTGAGTCCCGCGCCACGAGTCCCCCCGACCGTCCGGGCGACCACGGCACCTTTCGCGGCTTCGTCCCAGCCGTGGAGTGAGAGATCACTCCGTTCCCCCACAGAGGCCAGCCCCCTCCACGGGCGCCCCGGCCGCCCGCCACGGCGGAGGCGGACGCCCGGCCACGGCGCCTCCATCCACTCTGCTCGGGGGAAAACTCCCCGGCGCCGGGGCCACCGGCCGCGCCCCATCTTCGCGGCTCGTTTTCCGGGTGGCCGCGCCATGCCCCGAGCGAGAAAGGGCCCTGCTCCACGCGGCCCTGGGCGCTGACCAGGGATGCCCAACGCCGGCCAACTCTCACGAGCGTTCTGCCCAAATCGATCCCGATTTGGGCAGAACGCTCGTGAGAATTGGCCGGAAAACGCCCGGCGAACACACTTCGGGCACCAGAGGGCCACAGGGCCGCCCCCCCGGGGCCCTGTCCGGGATCGCGTGTCATCGCGTTCCGGCACCGCCAGGAGGAGCTCCGGGAGGCGGGCCCCGGGGAGGCCGACGCCTCCCGCTCCTCAGCCTCCGGGGGTCCCCTCCCTGGCGCCGGCCGCTGGGGCCGGGCCAGCCCCGAAAGCCGGGCCCGGGCCCGGGCCTGCTTGCTCAGCCTTCCGTTGCCAGGGGCCTGAGCCTGGGGGCCTCCGCATGGGGAATCCTGAGTCCCGCGCCACGAGTCCCCCCGAACTTCCCGGCGACCACGGCACCTTTCGCGGCTTCGTCCCAGCCGTGGAGTGAGAGATCACTCCGTTCCCCCACAGAGGCCAGCCCCCTCCACGGGCGCCCCGGCCGCCCGCCACGGCGGAGGCGGACGCCCGGCCACGGCGCCTCCATCCACTCTGCTCGGGGAAAACTCCCCGGCGCCGGGGCCGCCGGCCGCGCCCCATCGTCGCGGCTCGTTTTCCGGGTGGCCGCGCCATGCCCCGAGCGAGAAAGGGCCCTGCTCCACGCGGCCCTGGGCGCTGACCAGGGCTGCCCAACGCCGGCCAATTCTCACGAGCGTTCTGCCCAAATCGATCCCGATTTGGGCAGAACGCTCGTGAGAATTGGCCGGAAAACGCCCGGCGAACACACTTCGGGCACCACAGGGCCGCAGGGCCGCCCCCCCGGGGCCCTGTCCGGGATCGCGTGTCGTCGCGTTCCGGCACCGCCAGGAGGAGCTCCGGGAGGCGGGCCCCGGGGAGGCCGACGCCTCCTGCTCCACATCCTCCGGGGGTCCCCTCCCTGGCGCCTTCCGCTGGGGCCGGGGCAGCCCCGAAAGCCGGGCCCGGGCCCGGGCCTGCTTGCTCAGCCTTCCGTTGCTAGGAGTCTGAGCCTGGGGGCCTCCGCATGGGGAATTCTGAGTCCTGCGCCACGAGACCCCGACCGTTCCGGCGAGAACGGCACCTTTTGGGGCATCGTCCCAGCCGTGGAGTGAGAGATCACTCCGTTCCCCCACAGAGGCCAGCCCCCTCCACGGGCGCCCCGGCCGCCCGCCACGGCGGAGGCGGACGCCCGGCCACGGCGACTCCATCCACTCTGCTCGGGGATAACTTCCCGGCGCCGGGGCCGCCGGCCGCGCCCCATCGTCACGGCTCGTTTTCCGGGTGGCCGCGACATGCACCGCGCGAGAAAGGGCCCTGCTCCACGCGGCACTGGCCGCTGACCAGGGCTGCCCAACGCCGGCCAATTCTCACGAGCGTTCTGCCCAAATTGATCCCGATTTGGGCAGAACGCTCGTGAGAATTGGCCGGAAAACGCCCGGCGAACACACTTCGGGCACCAGAGGGCCGCAGGGCCGCCCCCCCCGGGGCCCTGTCCGGGATCGCGTGTCGTCGCGTTCCGGCACCGCCAGGAGGAGCTCCGGGAGGCGGGCCCCGGGGAGGCCGACGCCTCCCGCTCCTCAGCCTCCGGGGGTCCCCTCCCTGGCGCCGGCCGCTGGGGCCGGGCCAGCCCCGAAAGCCGGGCCCGGGCCCGGGCCTGCTTGCTCAGCCTTCCGTTGCCAGGGGCCTGAGCCTGGGGGCCTCCGCATGGGGAACCCTGAGTCCCGCGCCACGAGTCCCCCCGACCGTCCCGGCGACCACGGCACCTTTCGCGGCTTCGTCCCAGCCGTGGAGTGAGAGATCACTACGTTCCCCCACAGAGGCCAGCCCCCTCCACGGGCGCCCCGGCCGCCCGCCACGGCGGAGGCGGACGCCCGGCCACGGCGCCTCCATCCACTCTGCTCGGGGAAAACTCCCCGGCGCCGGGGCCGCCGGCCGCGCCCCATCGTCGCGGCTCGTTTTCCGGGTGGCCGCGCCATGCCCCGAGCGAGAAAGGGCCCTGCTCCACGCGGCTCTGGGCGCTGACCAGGGCTGCCCAACGCCGGCCAATTCTCACGAGCGTTCTGCCCAAATCGATCCCGATTTGGGCAGAACGCTCGTGAGAATTGGCCGGAAAATGCCCGGCGAACACACTTCGGGCACCAGAGGGCCGCAGGGCCGCCCCCCCGGGCCCTGTCCGGGATCGCGTGTCGGCGCGTTCCGGCACCGCCAGGAGGAGCTCCGGGAGGCGGGCCCCGGGTAGGCCGACGCCTCCCGCTCCTCAGCCTCCGGGGGTCCCCTCCCTGGCGCCGGCCGCTGGGGCCGGGCCAGCCCCGAAAGCCGGGCCAAGGCCCGGGCCTGCTTGCTCAGCCTTCCGTTGCCAGGGGCCTGAGCCTGGGGGCCTCCGCATGGGGAATCCTGAGTCCCGCGCCACGAGTCCCCCCGAACTTCCCGGCGACCACGGCACCTTTCGCGGCTTCGTCCCAGCCGTGGAGTGAGAGATCACTCCGTTCCCCCACAGAGGCCAGCCCCCTCCACGGGCGCCCCGGCCGCCCGCCACGGCGGAGGCGGACGCACGGCCACGGCGCCTCCATCCACTCTGCTCGGGGAAAACTCCCCGGCGCCGGGGCCGCCGGCCGCGCCCCATCGTCGCGGCTCGTTTTCCGGGTGGCCGCGCCATGCCCCGAGCGAGAAAGGGCCCTGCTCCACGCGGCCCTGGGCGCTGACCAGGGCTGCCCAACGCCGGCCAATTCTCACGAGCGTTCTGCCCAAATCGATCCCGATTTGGGCAGAACGCTCGTGAGAATTGGCCGGAAAACGCCCGGCGAACACACTTCGGGCATCAGAGGGCCGCAGGGCCGCCCCCCCGGGGCCCTGTCCGGGATCGCGTGTTGGCGCGTTCCGGCACCGCCAGGAGGAGCTCCGGGAGGCGGGCCCCGGGGAGGCCGACGCCTCCCGCTCCTCAGCCTCCGGGGGTCCCCTCCCTGGCGCCGGCCGCTGGGGCCGGGCCAGCCCCGAAAGCCGGGCCCGGGCCCGGGCCTGCTTGCTCAGCCTTCCGTTGCCAGGGGCCTGAGCCTGGGGGCCTCCCCATGGGGAACGCTGAGTCCCGCGCCACGAGTCCCCCCGACCGTCCCGGCGACCACGGCACCTTTCGCGGCTTCGTCCCAGCCGTGGAGTGAGAGATCACTCCGTTCCCCCACAGAGGCCAGCCCCCTCCACGGGCGCCCCGGCCGCCCGCCACGGCGGAGGCGGACGCCCGGCCACGGCGCCTCCATCCACTATGCTCGGGGAAAACTCCCCGGCGCCGGGGCCGCCGGCCGCGCCCCATCGTCGCGGCTCGTTTTCCGGGTGGCCGCGCCATGCCCCGAGCGAGAAAGGGCCCTGCTCCACGCGGCCCTGGGCGCTGACCAGGGCTGCCCAACGCCGGCCAATTCTCACGAGCGTTCTGCCCAAATCGATCCCGATTTGGGCAGAACGCTCGTGAGAATTGGCCGGAAAACGCCCGGCGAACACACTTCGGGCACCACAGGGCCGCAGGGCCGCCCCCCCGGGTCCCTGTCCGGGATCGCGTGTCGTCGCGTTCCGGCACCGCCAGGAGGAGCTCCGGGAGGCGGGCACCGGGGAGGCCGACGCCTCCCGCTCCTCAGCCTCCGGGGGTCCCCTCCCTGGCGCCGGCCGCTGGGGCCGGGCCAGCCCCGAAAGCCGGGCCCGGGCCCGGGCCTGCTTGCTCAGCCTTCCGTTGCCAGGGCCCTGAGCCTGGGGGCATCCGCATGGGGAACCCTGAGTCCCGCGCCACGAGTCCCCCCGACCGTCCCGGCGACCACGGCACCTTTCGCGGCTTCGTCCCAGCCGTGGAGTGAGAGATCACTCCGTTCCCCCACAGAGGCCAGCCCCCTCCACGGGCGCCCCGGCCGCCCGCCACGGCGGAGGCGGACGCCCGGCCACGGCGCCTCCATCCACTCTGCTCGGGGAAAACTCCCCGGCGCTGGGGCCTCCGGCCGCGCCCCATCGTTGCGGCTCGATTTCCGGGTGGCCGCGCCATGCCCCGAGCGAGAAAGGGCCCTGCTCCCCGCGGCCCTGGGCGCTGACCAGGGCTGCCCAACGCCGGCCAATTCTCACGAGCGTTCTGCCCAAATCGATCCCGATTTGGGCAGAACACTCGTGAGAATTGGCCGGAAAACGCCCGGCGAACACACTTCGGGCACCAGAGGGCCGCAGGGCCGCCCCCCCGGGGCCCTGTCCGGGATCGCGTGTCGTCGCGTTCCGGCACCGCCAGGAGGAGCTCCGGGAGGCGGGCCCCGTGGAGGCCGACGCCTCCCGCTCCTCAGCATCCGGGGGTCCCCTCCCTGGCGCCGGCCGCTGGGGCCGGGCCAGCCCCGAAAGCCGGGCCCGGGCCCGGGCCTGCTTGCTCAGCCTTCCGTTGCCAGGGGCCTGAGCCTGGGGGCCTCCGCATGGGGAACCCTGAGTCCCGCGCCACGAGTCCCCCCGACCGTCCCGGCAACCACGGCACCTTTCGCGGCTTCGTCCCAGCCGTGGAGTGAGAGATCACTCCGTTCCCCCACAGAGGCCAGCCCCCTCCACGGGCGCCCCGGCCGCCCGCCACGGCGGAGGCGGACGCCCGGCCACGGCGCCTCCATCCACTCTGCTCGCGGAAAACTCCCCGGCGCCGGGGCCGCCGGCCGCGCCCCATCGTCGCGGCTCGTTTTCCGGGTGGCCGCGTCATGCCCCGAGCGAGAAAGGGCCCTGCTCCACGCGGCCCTCGGCGCTGACAAGGGCTGCCCAACGCCGGCCAATTCTCACGAGCGTTCTGCCCAAATCGATCCCGATTTGGGCAGAACGCTCGTGAGAATTGGCCGGAAAACGCCCGGCGAACACACTTCGGGCACCAGAGGGCCGCAGGGCCGCCACCCCCGGGGCCCTGTCCGGGATCGCGTGTCGTCGCGTTCCGGCACCGCCAGGAGGAGCTCCGGGAGGCGGGCCCGGGGGAGGCCGGCGCCTCCCGCTCCTCAGCGTCTGGGGGTCCCCTCCCTGGCGCCGGCCGCTGGGGCCGGGCCAGCCCCGAAAGCCGGGCCTGGGCCCGGGCCTGCTTGCTCAGCCTTCCGTTGCCAGGGGCCTGAGCCTGGGGGCATCCGCATTGGGAACCCTGAGTCCCACGCCACGAGTGCCCCCGACCGTTCCGGCAACAAAGGCAGCTTTCGGGGCTTCGTCCCAGCCGTGGAGTGAGAGATCACTCCGTTCGCCCACAGAGGCCAGCCCCCTCCACGGGCGAACCGGCCGCCCGCCACGGCGGATGCGGACGCCCGGCCACGGCGCCTCCATCCACTCTGCTCGGGGAAAACTCCCCGGCGCCGGGGCTGCCGGCTGCGCCCCATCGTCGCGGCTCGTTTTCCGGGTTGCCGCGCCATGCCCCGAGCGAGAAAGGACCCTGCTCCACGCGGCCCTGGGCGCTGACCAGGGCTGCCCAACGCCGGCCAATTCTCACGAGCGTTCTGCCCAAATCGATCCCGATTTGGGCAGAACGCTTGTGAGAATTGGCCGGAAAACGCCCGGCGAACACACTTCGGGCACCAGAGGGCCGCAGGGCCGCCCCCCCGGGGCCCTGTCCGGGATCGCGTGTCGTCGCGTTCCGGCACCGCCAGGAGGAGCTCCGGGAGGCGGGCCCCGGGGAGGCCGACGCCTCCCGCTCCTCAGCCTCCGGGGGTCCCCTCCCTGGCGCCGGCCGCTGGGGCCGGGCCAGCCCCGAAAGCCGGGCCCGGGCCCGGGCCTGCTTGCTCAGCCTTCCGTTGCCAGGGGCCTGAGCCTGGGGGCCTCCGCATGGGGATCCCTGAGTCCCGCGCCACGAGTCCCCCCGACCGTCCCGGCGACCACGGCACCTTTCGCGGCTTCGTCCCAGCCGTGGAGTGAGAGATCACTCCGTTCCCCCACAGAGGCCAGCCCCCTCCACGGGCGCCCCGGCCGCCCGCCACGGCGGAGGCGGACGCCCGGCCACGGCGCCTCCATCCACTCTGCTCGGGGAAAACTCCCCGGCGCCGGGGCCGCCGGCCGAGCCCCATCGTCGCGGCTCGTTTTCCGGGTGGCCGCGCCATGCCCCGAGCGAGAAAGGGCCCTGCTCCACGCGGCCCTGAGCGCTGACCAGGGCTGCCCAACGCCGGCCAATTCTCACGAGCGTTCTGCCCAAATCGATCCCGATTTGGGCAGAACGCTCGTGAGAATTGGCCGGAAAACGCCCCGCGAACACACTTCGGGCACCAGAGGGCCGCAGGGCCGCCCCCCCGGGGCCCTGTCCGGGATCGCGTGTCGGCGCGTTCCGGCACCGCCAGGAGGAGCTCCGGGAGGCGGGCCCCGGGGAGGCCGACGCCTCCCGCTCCTCAGCCTCCGGGGGTCCCCTCCCTGGCGCCGGCCGCTGGGGCCGGGACAGCCCCGAAAGCCGGGCCCGGGCCCGGGCCTGCTTGCTCAGCCTTCCGTTGCCAGGGGCCTGAGCCGGGGGCCTCCGCATGGGGAACACTGAGTCCCGCGCCACGAGTCCCCCCGACCGTTCCGGCGACAACGGCACTTTTGGGGCATCGTCCCAGCCGTGGAGTGAGAGATCACTCCGTTCCCCCACAGAGGCCAGCCCCCTCCACGGGCGAACCGGCCGCCCGCCACGGCGGATGCGGACGCCCTGCCACGGAGCCTTCATCCATTCTGCTCGTGGAAAACTCCCCAGCGCCGGGGCCGCCGGCCGCGCCCCTCGTCGCGGCTCGTTTTCCGGGTGGCCGCGCCATGCCCCTAGCGAGAAAGGACCCTGCTCCACGCGGAACTGGGCGCTGACCAGGGCTGCCCAAAGCCGGCCAATTCTCACGAGCGTTCTGCCCAAATCGATCCCGATTTGGGCAGAACGCTCGTGAGAATTGGCCGGAAAACGCCCGGCGAACACACTTCGGGCACCACAGGGCCGCAAGGCCGCCCCCCCGGGGCCCTGTCCGGGATCGCGTGTGGTCGCGTTCCGGCACCGCCAGGAGGAGCTCCGGGATGCGGGCCCAGGGGAGGCCGACGCCTCCCGCTCCTCAGCCTCCGGGGGTCCCCTCCCTGGCGCCTTCCGCTGGGGCCGGGGCAGCCCCGAAAGCCGGGCCCGGGCCCGGGCCTGCTTGCTCAGCCTTCCGTTGCCAGGTGTCTGAGCCTGGGGGCCTCCGCATGGGGAATTCTGAGTCCTGCGCCACGAGACCCCGACCGTTCCGGCGAGAACGGCACCTTTTGGGGCATCGTCCCAGCCGTGGAGTGAGAGATCACTCCGTTCCCCCACAGAGGCCAGCCCCCTCCACGCGCGCCCCAGCCGCCCGCCACGGCGGAGGCGGACGCCCGGCCACGGCGACTCCATCCACTCTGCTCGGGGATAACTCCCCGGCGCCGGGGCCGCCGGCCGCGCCCCATCGTCACGGCTCGTTTTCCGGGTGGCCGCGACATGCGCCGCGCGAGAAAGGGCCCTGCTCCACGCGGCACTGGCCGCTGACCAGGGCTGCCCAACGCCGGCCAATTCTCACGAGCGTTCTGCCCAAATCCATCCCGATTTGTGCAGAACGCTCGTGAGAATTGGCCGGAAAACGCCCGGCGAACGCACTTCGGGCGCCAGAGGGCCGTAGGGCCGCCCCCCCGGGGCCCTGTCCGGAATCGCGTGTCGTCGCGTTCCGGCACCGCCAGGAAGAGCTCCGGGAGGCGGGCCCCGGGGAGGCCGACGCCTCCCGCTCCTCAGCCTCCGGGGGTCCCCTCCGTGGCGCCGGCCGCTGGGGCCGGGCCAGCCCCGAATGCCGGGGCCGGGCCTGGGCCTGCTTGCTCAGCCTTCCGTTGCCAGGGGCCTGAGCCTTGGGGCCTCCGCATGGGGAACCCTGAGTCCCACGCCACGAGTGCCCCCGACCGTTCTGGCGACAACGGCACCTTTCGGGGCTTTGTCCCAGCCGTGGAGTGAGAGATCACTCCGTTCCCCCACAGAGGCCAGCCCCCTCCACGGGCGCCCCGGCCGCCCGCCACGGCGGAGGCGGACGCCCGGCCACGGCGCCTCCATACACTCTGCTCGGGGAAAACTCCCCGGCGCCGGGGCCGCCGGCCGCGCCCCATCGTCGCGGCTCGTTTTCCGGGTGGCCGCGCCATGCCCCGAGCGAGAAAGGGCCCTGCTCCACGCGGCCCTGGGCGCTGACCAGGGCTGCCCAACGCCGGCCAATTCTCACGAGCGTTCTGCCCAAATCGATCCCGATTTGGGCAGAACGCTCGTGAGAATTGGACGGAAAACGCCCGGCGAACACACTTCGGGCAACAGAGGGCCGCCAGGCCGCCCCCCCGGGGCCCTGTCCGGGATCGCGTGTCGTCGCGTTCCGGCACCGCCAGGAGGAGCTCCGGGAGGCGGGCCCCGGGGGGCCGACGCCTCCCGCTCCTCAGCCTCCGGGGGTCCACTCCCTGGCGCCGGCCGCTGGGGCCGGCCCAGTCCCGAAAGCCGGGCCCGGGCCCGGGCCTGCTTGCTCAGCCTTCCGTTGCCAGGTGTCTGAGCCTGGGGGCCTCCGCATGGGGAATTCTGAGTCCTGCGCCACGAGTCCCCCCGACCGTTCCGGCGACAACGGCACTTTTGGGGCATCGTCCCAGCCGTGGAGGGAGAGATCACTCCGTTCCCCCACAGAGGCCAGCCCCCTCCACGGGCGAACCGGCCGCCCGCCACGGCGGAGGCGGACGCCCGGCCACGGCGCCTCCATCCACTCTGCTCGGGGAAAACTCCCCGGCGCCGGGGCCGCCGGCCGCGCCCCATCGTCGCGGCTCGTTTTCCGGGTGGCCGCGCCATGCCCCGAGCGAGAAAGGGCCCTGCTCTACGCGGCCCTGGGCGCTGACCAGGGCTGCCCAACGCCGGCCAATTCTCACGAGCGTTCTGCCCAAATCGATCAGAACGCTCGTGAGAATTGGCCGGAAAACGCCCGGCGAACACACTTCGGGCACCACAGGGCCGCAGGGCCGCCCCCCCGGGGCCCTGTCCGGGATCGCGTGTCGTCGCGTTCCGGCACCGCCAGGAGGAGCTCCGGGAGGCGGGCCCCGGGGAGGTACACGCCTCCCGCTCCTCAGCCTCCGGGGGTCCCCTCCCTGGCGCCGGCCGCTGGGGCCGGGGCAGCCCCGAAAGCCGGGCCCGGGCCCGGGCCTGCTTGCTCAGCCTTCCGTTGCCAGGAGTCTGAGCCTGGGGGCCTCCGCATGGGGAATTCTGAGTCCTGCGCCACGAGACCCCGACCGTTCCGGCGAGAACGGCACCTTTCGGGGCTTTGTCCCAGCCGTGGAGTGAGAGATCACTCCGTTCCCCCACAGAGGCCAGCCCCCTCGACGGGCGCCCCGGCCGCCCGCCACGGCGGAGGCGGACGCCCGGCCACGGCGACTCCATCCACTCTGCTCGGGGATAACTCCCCGGCGCCGGGGCCGCCGGCCGCGCCCCATTGTCACGGCTCGTTTTCCGGGTGGCCGCGACATGCGCCGCGCGAGAAAGGGCCCTGCTCCACGCGGCACTGGGCGCTGACCAGGGCTGCCCAACGCCGGCCAATTCTCACGAGCGTTCTGCCCAAATCGATCCCGATTTGGGCAGAACGCTCGTGAGAATTGGCCGGAAAACGCCCGGCGAACACACTTCGGGCACCAGAGGGCCGCAGGGCCGCCCCCCCGGGGCCCTGTCCGGGATCGCGTGTCGTCGCGTTCCGGCACCGCCAGGAGGAGCTCCGGGAGGCGGGCCCCGGGGAGGCCGACGCCTCCTGCTCCACATCCTCCGGGGGTCCCCTCCCTGGCGCCTTCCGCTGGGGCCGGGGCAGCCCCGAAAGCCGGGCCCGGGCCCGGGCCTGCTTGCTCAGCCTTCCGTTGCTAGGAGTCTGAGCCTGGGGGCCTCCGCATGGGGAATTCTGAGTCCTGCGCCACGAGACCCTGACCGTTCCGGCGAGAACGGCACCTTTTGGGGCATCGTCCCAGCCGTGGTGTGAGAGATCACTCCGTTCCCCCACAGAGGCCAGCCCCCTCCACGGGCGCCCCGGCCGCCCGCCACGGCGGAGGCGGACGCCCGGCTACGGCGACTCCATCCACTCTGCTCGGGGATAACTCCCCGGCGCCGGGGCCGCCGGCCGCGCCCCATCGTCACGGCTCGTTTTCCGGGTGGCCGCGACATGCACCGCGCGAGAAAGGGCCCTGCTCCACGCGGCACTGGCCGCTGACTAGGGCTGCCCAACGCCGGCCAATTCTCACGAGCGTTCTGCCCAAATCCATCCCGATTTGGGCAGAACGCTCGTGAGAATTGGCCGGAAAACGCCCGGCGAACACACTTCGGGCGCCAGAGGGCCGCAGGGCCGCCCCCCCGGGGCCCTGTCCGGAATCGCGTGTCGTCGCGTTCCGGCACCGCCCGGAGGAGCTCCGGGAGGCGGGCCCCGGGGAGGCCGACGCCTCCCGCTCCTCAGCCTCCGGGGGTCCCCTCCCTGGCGCCGGCCGCTGGGGCCGGGCCAGCCCCGAAACCCGGGCCCGGGCCCGGGCCTGCTTGCTCAGCCTTCCGTTGCCAGGGGCCTGAGCCTGGGGGCCTCCGCATGGGGAACCCTGAGTCCCACGCCACGAGTCCCCCCGACCGTCCCGGCGACCACGGCACCTTTCGCGGCTTCGTCCCAGCCGTGGAGTGAGAGATCACTCCGTTCCCCCACAGAGGCCAGCCCCCTCCACGGGCGCCCCGGCCGCCCGCCACGGCGGAGGCGGACGCCCGGCCACGGCGCCTCCATCCACTCTGCTCGGGGAAAACTCCCCGGCGCCGGGGCCGCCGGCCGCGCCCCATCGTCGCGGCTCGTTTTCCGGGTGGCCGCGCCATGCCCCGAGCGAGAACGGGCCCTGCTCCACGCGGCCCTGGGCGCTGACCAGGGATGCCCAACGCCGGCCAACTCTCACGAGCGTTCTGCCCAAATCGATCCCGATTTGGGCAGAACGCTCGTGAGAATTGGCCGGAAAACGCCCGGCGAACACACTTCGGGCACCAGAGGGCCGCAGGGCCGCCCCCCCGGGGCCCTGTCCGGGATCGCGTGTCATCGCGTTCCGGCACCGCCAGGAGGAGCTCCGGGAGGCGGGCCCCGGGGAGGCCGACGCCTCCCGCTCCTCAGCCTCCGGGGGTCCCCTCCCTGGCGCCGGCCGCTGGGGCCGGGCCAGCCCCGAAAGCCGGGCCCGGGCCCGGGCCTGCTTGCTCAGCCTTCCGTTGCCAGGGGCCTGAGCCTGGGGGCCTCCGCATGGGGAACCCTGAGTCCCGCGCCACGAGTCCCCCCGACCGTCCCGGCGACCACGGCACCTTTCGCGGCTTCGTCCCAGCCGTGGCGTGAGAGATCCCTCCGTTCCCCCACAGAGGCCAGCTCCCTCCACGGGCGCCCCGGCCGCCCGCCACGGCGGAAGCGGACGCCCGGCCACGGCGCCTCCATCCACTCTGCTCGGGGAAAACTCCCCGGCGCCGGGGCCGCCGGCCGCGCCCCATCGTCGCGGCTCGTTTTCCGGGTGGCCGCGCCATGCCCCGAGCGAGAAAGGGCCCTGCTCTACGCGGCCCTGGGCGCTGACCAGGGCTGCCCAACGCCGGCCAATTCTCACGAGCGTTCTGCCCAAATCGATCAGAACGCTCGTGAGAATTGGCCGGAAAACGCCCGGCGAACACACTTCGGGCACCACAGGGCCGCAGGGCTGCCCCCCCGGGGCCCTGTCCGGGATCGCGTGTCGTCGCGTTCCGGCACCGCCAGGAGGAGCTCCGGGAGGCGGGCCCCGGGGAGGCCGACGCCTCCCGCACCACATCCTCCGGGGGTCCCCTCCCTGGCGCCTTCCGCTGGGGCCGGGGCAGCCCCGAAACCCGGGCCCGGGCCCGGGCCTGCTTGCTCAGCCTTCCGTTGCCAGGAGTCTGAGCCTGGGGGCCTCCGCATGGGGAATTCTGAGTCCTGCGCCACGAGACCCCGACCGTTCCGGCGAGAACGGCACCTTTTGGGGCATCGTTCCAGCCGTGGAGTGAGAGATCAATCCGTTCCCCCACAGAGGCCAGCCCCCTCCACGGGCGCCCCGGCCGCCCGCCACGGCGGAGGCGGACGCCCGGCCACGGCGACTCCATCCACTCTGCTCGGGGATAACTCCCCGGCGCCGGGGCCGCCGGCCGCGCCCCATCGTCACGGCTCGTTTTCCGGGTGGCCGCGATATGCACCGCGCGAGAAAGGGCCCTGCTCCACGCGGCACTGGCCGCTGACCAGGGCTGCCCAACGCCGGCCAATTCTCACGAGCGTTCTGCCCAAATCCATCCCGATTTGGGCAGAACGCTCGTGAGAATTGGCCGGAAAACGCCCGGCGAACACACTTCGGGCGCCAGAGGGCCGCAGGGCCGCCCCCCCGGGGCCCTGTCCGGGATCGCGTGTCGGCGCGTTCCGGCACCGCCAGGAGGAGCTCCGGGAGGCGGGCCCCGGGGAGGCCGACGCCTCCCGCTCCTCAGCCTCCGGGGGTCCCCTCCCTGGCGCCGGCCGCTGGGGCCGGGCCAGCCCCGAAAGCCGGGCCCGGGCCCGGGCCTGCTTGCTCAGCCTTCCGTTGCCAGGGGCCTGAGCCTTGGGGCCTCCGCATGGGGAACCCTGAGTCCCGCGCCACGAGTCCCCCCGACCGTCCCGGCGACCACGGCACCTTTCGCGGCTTCGTCCCAGCCGTGGAGTGAGAGATCACTACGTTCCCCCACAGAGGCCAGCCCCCTCCACGGGCGCCCCGGCCGCCCGCCACGGCGGAGGCGGACGCCCGGCCACGGCGCCTCCATCCACTCTGCTCGGGGAAAACTCCCCGGCGCCGGGGCCGCCGGCCGCGCCCCATTGTCGCGGCTCGTTTTCCGGGTGGCCGCGCCATGCCCCGAGCGAGAAAGGGCCCTGCTCCACGCGGCCCTGGGCGCTGACCAGGGCTGCCCAACGCCGGCCAATTCTCACGAGCGTTCTGCCCAAATCGATCCCGATTTGGGCAGAACGCTCGTGAGAATTGGCCGGAAAACGCCCCGCGAACACACTTCGGGCACCAGAGGGCCGCAGGGCCGCCCCCCCGGGGCCCTGTCCGGGATCGCGTGTCGGCGCGTTCCGGCACCGCCAGGAGGAGCTCCGGGAGGCGGGCCCCGGGGAGGCCGACGCCTCCCGCTCCTCAGCCTCCGGGGGTCCCCTCCCTGGCGCCGGCCGCTGGGGCCGGGCCAGCCCCGAAAGCCGGGCCCGGGCCCGGGCCTGCTTGCTCAGCCTTCCGTTGCCAGGGGCCTGAGCCTGGGGGCCTCCGCATGGGGAACCCTGAGTCCCGCGCCACGAGTCCCCCCGACCGTCCCGGCGACCACGGCACCATTCGCGGCTTCGTCCCAGCCGTGGAGTGAGAGATCACTCCGTTCCCCCACAGAGGCCAGCCCCCTCCACGGGCGCCCCGGCCGCCCGCCACGGCGGAGGCGGACGCCCGGCCACGGCGCCTCCATCCCCTCTGCTCGGGGAAAACTCCCCGGCGCCGGGGCCGCCGGCCGCGCCCCATCGTCGCGGCTCGTTTTCCGGGTGGCCGCGCCATGCCCCGAGCGAGAAAGGGCCCTGCTCCACGCGGCCCTGGGCGCTGACCAGGGCTGCCCAACGCCGGCCAATTCTCACGAGCGTTCTGCCCAAATCGATCAGAACGCTCGTGAGAATTGGCCGGAAAACGCCCGGCGAACACACTTCGGGCACCACAGGGCCGCAGGGCCGCCCCACCGGGGCCCTGTCCGGGATCGCGTGTCGTCGCGTTCCGGCACCGCCAGGAAGAGCTCCGGGAGGCGGGCCCCGGGGAGGCCGACGCCTCCCGCTCCTCAGCCTCCGGGGGTCCCCTCCGTGGCGCCGGCCGCTGGGGCCGGGCCAGCCCCGAATGCCGGGGCCGGGCCTGGGCCTGCTTGCTCAGCCTTCCGTTGCCAGGGGCCTGAGCCTTGGGGCCTCCGCATGGGGAACCCTGAGTCCCACGCCACGAGTGCCCCCGACCGTTCTGGCGACAACGGCACCTTTCGGGGCTTTGTCCCAGCCGTGGAGTGAGAGATCACTCCGTTCCCCCACAGAGGCCAGCCCCCTCCACGGGCGCCCCGGCCGCCCGCCACGGCGGAGGCGGACGCCCGGCCACGGCGCCTCCATACACTCTGCTCGGGGAAAACTCCCCGGCGCCGGGGCCGCCGGCCGCGCCCCATCGTCGCGGCTCGTTTTCCGGGTGGCCGCGCCATGCCCCGAGCGAGAAAGGGCCCTGCTCCACGCGGCCCTGGGCGCTGACCAGGGCTGCCCAACGCCGGCCAATTCTCACGAGCGTTCTGCCCAAATCGATCCCGATTTGGGCAGAACGCTCGTGAGAATTGGACGGAAAACGCCCGGCGAACACACTTCGGGCAACAGAGGGCCGCCAGGCCGCCCCCCCGGGGCCCTGTCCGGGATCGCGTGTCGTCGCGTTCCGGCACCGCCAGGAGGAGCTCCGGGAGGCGGGCCCCGGGGGGCCGACGCCTCCCGCTCCTCAGCCTCCGGGGGTCCACTCCCTGGCGCCGGCCGCTGGGGCCGGCCCAGTCCCGAAAGCCGGGCCCGGGCCCGGGCCTGCTTGCTCAGCCTTCCGTTGCCAGGTGTCTGAGCCTGGGGGCCTCCGCATGGGGAATTCTGAGTCCTGCGCCACGAGTCCCCCCGACCGTTCCGGCGACAACGGCACTTTTGGGGCATCGTCCCAGCCGTGGAGGGAGAGATCACTCCGTTCCCCCACAGAGGCCAGCCCCCTCCACGGGCGAACCGGCCGCCCGCCACGGCGGAGGCGGACGCCCGGCCACGGCGCCTCCATCCACTCTGCTCGGGGAAAACTCCCCGGCGCCGGGGCCGCCGGCCGCGCCCCATCGTCGCGGCTCGTTTTCCGGGTGGCCGCGCCATGCCCCGAGCGAGAAAGGGCCCTGCTCTACGCGGCCCTGGGCGCTGACCAGGGCTGCCCAACGCCGGCCAATTCTCACGAGCGTTCTGCCCAAATCGATCAGAACGCTCGTGAGAATTGGCCGGAAAACGCCCGGCGAACACACTTCGGGCACCACAGGGCCGCAGGGCCGCCCCCCCGGGGCCCTGTCCGGGATCGCGTGTCGTCGCGTTCCGGCACCGCCAGGAGGAGCTCCGGGAGGCGGGCCCCGGGGAGGTACACGCCTCCCGCTCCTCAGCCTCCGGGGGTCCCCTCCCTGGCGCCGGCCGCTGGGGCCGGGGCAGCCCCGAAAGCCGGGCCCGGGCCCGGGCCTGCTTGCTCAGCCTTCCGTTGCCAGGAGTCTGAGCCTGGGGGCCTCCGCATGGGGAATTCTGAGTCCTGCGCCACGAGACCCCGACCGTTCCGGCGAGAACGGCACCTTTCGGGGCTTTGTCCCAGCCGTGGAGTGAGAGATCACTCCGTTCCCCCACAGAGGCCAGCCCCCTCGACGGGCGCCCCGGCCGCCCGCCACGGCGGAGGCGGACGCCCGGCCACGGCGACTCCATCCACTCTGCTCGGGGATAACTCCCCGGCGCCGGGGCCGCCGGCCGCGCCCCATTGTCACGGCTCGTTTTCCGGGTGGCCGCGACATGCGCCGCGCGAGAAAGGGCCCTGCTCCACGCGGCACTGGGCGCTGACCAGGGCTGCCCAACGCCGGCCAATTCTCACGAGCGTTCTGCCCAAATCGATCCCGATTTGGGCAGAACGCTCGTGAGAATTGGCCGGAAAACGCCCGGCGAACACACTTCGGGCACCAGAGGGCCGCAGGGCCGCCCCCCCGGGGCCCTGTCCGGGATCGCGTGTCGTCGCGTTCCGGCACCGCCAGGAGGAGCTCCGGGAGGCGGGCCCCGGGGAGGCCGACGCCTCCTGCTCCACATCCTCCGGGGGTCCCCTCCCTGGCGCCTTCCGCTGGGGCCGGGGCAGCCCCGAAAGCCGGGCCCGGGCCCGGGCCTGCTTGCTCAGCCTTCCGTTGCTAGGAGTCTGAGCCTGGGGGCCTCCGCATGGGGAATTCTGAGTCCTGCGCCACGAGACCCTGACCGTTCCGGCGAGAACGGCACCTTTTGGGGCATCGTCCCAGCCGTGGTGTGAGAGATCACTCCGTTCCCCCACAGAGGCCAGCCCCCTCCACGGGCGCCCCGGCCGCCCGCCACGGCGGAGGCGGAAGCCCGGCTACGGCGACTCCATCCACTCTGCTCGGGGATAACTCCCCGGCGCCGGGGCCGCCGGCCGCGCCCCATCGTCACGGCTCGTTTTCCGGGTGGCCGCGACATGCACCGCGCGAGAAAGGGCCCTGCTCCACGCGGCACTGGCCGCTGACTAGGGCTGCCCAACGCCGGCCAATTCTCACGAGCGTTCTGCCCAAATCCATCCCGATTTGGGCAGAACGCTCGTGAGAATTGGCCGGAAAACGCCCGGCGAACACACTTCGGGCGCCAGAGGGCCGCAGGGCCGCCCCCCCGGGGCCCTGTCCGGAATCGCGTGTCGTCGCGTTCCGGCACCGCCCGGAGGAGCTCCGGGAGGCGGGCCCCGGGGAGGCCGACGCCTCCCGCTCCTCAGCCTCCGGGGGTCCCCTCCCTGGCGCCGGCCGCTGGGGCCGGGCCAGCCCCGAAACCCGGGCCCGGGCCCGGGCCTGCTTGCTCAGCCTTCCGTTGCCAGGGGCCTGAGCCTGGGGGCCTCCGCATGGGGAACCCTGAGTCCCACGCCACGAGTCCCCCCGACCGTCCCGGCGACCACGGCACCTTTCGCGGCTTCGTCCCAGCCGTGGAGTGAGAGATCACTCCGTTCCCCCACAGAGGCCAGCCCCCTCCACGGGCGCCCCGGCCGCCCGCCACGGCGGAGGCGGACGCCCGGCCACGGCGCCTCCATCCACTCTGCTCGGGGAAAACTCCCCGGCGCCGGGGCCGCCGGCCGCGCCCCATCGTCGCGGCTCGTTTTCCGGGTGGCCGCGCCATGCCCCGAGCGAGAACGGGCCCTGCTCCACGCGGCCCTGGGCGCTGACCAGGGATGCCCAACGCCGGCCAACTCTCACGAGCGTTCTGCCCAAATCGATCCCGATTTGGGCAGAACGCTCGTGAGAATTGGCCGGAAAACGCCCGGCGAACACACTTCGGGCACCAGAGGGCCGCAGGGCCGCCCCCCCGGGGCCCTGTCCGGGATCGCGTGTCATCGCGTTCCGGCACCGCCAGGAGGAGCTCCGGGAGGCGGGCCCCGGGGAGGCCGACGCCTCCCGCTCCTCAGCCTCCGGGGGTCCCCTCCCTGGCGCCGGCCGCTGGGGCCGGGCCAGCCCCGAAAGCCGGGCCCGGGCCCGGGCCTGCTTGCTCAGCCTTCCGTTGCCAGGGGCCTGAGCCTGGGGGCCTCCGCATGGGGAACCCTGAGTCCCGCGCCACGAGTCCCCCCGACCGTCCCGGCGACCACGGCACCTTTCGCGGCTTCGTCCCAGCCGTGGCGTGAGAGATCCCTCCGTTCCCCCACAGAGGCCAGCTCCCTCCACGGGCGCCCCGGCCGCCCGCCACGGCGGAAGCGGACGCCCGGCCACGGCGCCTCCATCCACTCTGCTCGGGGAAAACTCCCCGGCGCCGGGGCCGCCGGCCGCGCCCCATCGTCGCGGCTCGTTTTCCGGGTGGCCGCGCCATGCCCCGAGCGAGAAAGGGCCCTGCTCTACGCGGCCCTGGGCGCTGACCAGGGCTGCCCAACGCCGGCCAATTCTCACGAGCGTTCTGCCCAAATCGATCAGAACGCTCGTGAGAATTGGCCGGAAAACGCCCGGCGAACACACTTCGGGCACCACAGGGCCGCAGGGCTGCCCCCCCGGGGCCCTGTCCGGGATCGCGTGTCGTCGCGTTCCGGCACCGCCAGGAGGAGCTCCGGGAGGCGGGCCCCGGGGAGGCCGACGCCTCCCGCACCACATCCTCCGGGGGTCCCCTCCCTGGCGCCTTCCGCTGGGGCCGGGGCAGCCCCGAAACCCGGGCCCGGGCCCGGGCCTGCTTGCTCAGCCTTCCGTTGCCAGGAGTCTGAGCCTGGGGGCCTCCGCATGGGGAATTCTGAGTCCTGCGCCACAAGACCCCGACCGTTCCGGCGAGAACGGCACCTTTTGGGGCATCGTCCCAGCCGTGGAGTGAGAGATCAATCCGTTCCCCCACAGAGGCCAGCCCCCTCCACGGGCGCCCCGGCCGCCCGCCACGGCGGAGGCGGACGCCCGGCCACGGCGACTCCATCCACTCTGCTCGGGGATAACTCCCCGGCGCCGGGGCCGCCGGCCGCGCCCCATCGTCACGGCTCGTTTTCCGGGTGGCCGCGATATGCACCGCGCGAGAAAGGGCCCTGCTCCACGCGGCACTGGCCGCTGACCAGGGCTGCCCAACGCCGGCCAATTCTCACGAGCGTTCTGCCCAAATCCATCCCGATTTGGGCAGAACGCTCGTGAGAATTGGCCGGAAAACGCCCGGCGAACACACTTCGGGCGCCAGAGGGCCGCAGGGCCGCCCCCCCGGGGCCCTGTCCGGGATCGCGTGTCGGCGCGTTCCGGCACCGCCAGGAGGAGCTCCGGGAGGCGGGCCCCGGGGAGGCCGACGCCTCCCGCTCCTCAGCCTCCGGGGGTCCCCTCCCTGGCGCCGGCCGCTGGGGCCGGGCCAGCCCCGAAAGCCGGGCCCGGGCCCGGGCCTGCTTGCTCAGCCTTCCGTTGCCAGGGGCCTGAGCCTTGGGGCCTCCGCATGGGGAACCCTGAGTCCCGCGCCACGAGTCCCCCCGACCGTCCCGGCGACCACGGCACCTTTCGCGGCTTCGTCCCAGCCGTGGAGTGAGAGATCACTACGTTCCCCCACAGAGGCCAGCCCCCTCCACGGGCGCCCCGGCCGCCCGCCACGGCGGAGGCGGACGCCCGGCCACGGCGCCTCCATCCACTCTGCTCGGGGAAAACTCCCCGGCGCCGGGGCCGCCGGCCGCGCCCCATTGTCGCGGCTCGTTTTCCGGGTGGCCGCGCCATGCCCCGAGCGAGAAAGGGCCCTGCTCCACGCGGCCCTGGGCGCTGACCAGGGCTGCCCAACGCCGGCCAATTCTCACGAGCGTTCTGCCCAAATCGATCCCGATTTGGGCAGAACGCTCGTGAGAATTGGCCGGAAAACGCCCCGCGAACACACTTCGGGCACCAGAGGGCCGCAGGGCCGCCCCCCCGGGGCCCTGTCCGGGATCGCGTGTCGGCGCGTTCCGGCACCGCCAGGAGGAGCTCCGGGAGGCGGGCCCCGGGGAGGCCGACGCCTCCCGCTCCTCAGCCTCCGGGGGTCCCCTCCCTGGCGCCGGCCGCTGGGGCCGGGCCAGCCCCGAAAGCCGGGCCCGGGCCCGGGCCTGCTTGCTCAGCCTTCCGTTGCCAGGGGCCTGAGCCTGGGGGCCTCCGCATGGGGAACCCTGAGTCCCGCGCCACGAGTCCCCCCGACCGTCCCGGCGACCACGGCACCATTCGCGGCTTCGTCCCAGCCGTGGAGTGAGAGATCACTCCGTTCCCCCACAGAGGCCAGCCCCCTCCACGGGCGCCCCGGCCGCCCGCCACGGCGGAGGCGGACGCCCGGCCACGGCGCCTCCATCCCCTCTGCTCGGGGAAAACTCCCCGGCGCCGGGGCCGCCGGCCGCGCCCCATCGTCGCGGCTCGTTTTCCGGGTGGCCGCGCCATGCCCCGAGCGAGAAAGGGCCCTGCTCCACGCGGCCCTGGGCGCTGACCAGGGCTGCCCAACGCCGGCCAATTCTCACGAGCGTTCTGCCCAAATCGATCAGAACGCTCGTGAGAATTGGCCGGAAAACGCCCGGCGAACACACTTCGGGCACCACAGGGCCGCAGGGCCGCCCCACCGGGGCCCTGTCCGGGATCGCGTGTCGTCGCGTTCCGGCACCGCCAGGAGGAGCTCCGGGAGGCGGGCCCCGGGGAGGCCGACGCCTCCTGCTCCACATCCTCCGGGGGTCCCCTCCCTGGCGCCTTCCGCTGGGGCCGGGGCAGCCCCGAAAGCCGGGCCCGGGCCCGGGCCTGCTTGCTCAGCCTTCCGTTGCTAGGAGTCTGAGCCTGGGGGCCTCCGCATGGGGAATTCTGAGTCCTGCGCCACGAGACCCCGACCGTTCCGGCGAGAACGGCACCTTTTGGGGCATCGTCCCAGCCGTGGAGTGAGAGATCACTCCGTTCCCCCACAGAGGCCAGCCCCCTCCACGGGCGCCCCGGCCGCCCGCCACGGCGGAGGCGGACGCCCGGCCACGGCGACTCCATCCACTCTGCTCGGGGATAACTTCCCGGCGCCGGGGCCGCCGGCCGCGCCCCATCGTCACGGCTCGTTTTCCGGGTGGCCGCGACATGCACCGCGCGAGAAAGGGCCCTGCTCCACGCGGCACTGGCCGCTGACCAGGGCTGCCCAACGCCGGCCAATTCTCACGAGCGTTCTGCCCAAATTGATCCCGATTTGGGCAGAACGCTCGTGAGAATTGGCCGGAAAACGACCGGCGAACACACTTCGGGCACCAGAGGGCCGCAGGGCCGCCCCCCTGGGGCCCTGTCCGGGATCGCGTGTCGTCGCGTTCCGGCACCGCCAGGAGGAGCTCCGGGAGGCGGGCCCCGGGGAGGCCGACGCCTCCCGCTCCTCAGCCTCCGGGGGTCCCCTCCCTGGCGCCGGCCGCTGGGGCCGGGCCAGCCCCGAAAGCCGGGCCCGGGCCCGGGCCTGCTTGCTCAGCCTTCCGTTGCCAGGGGCCTGAGCCTGGGGGCCTCCGCATGGGGAACCCTGAGTCCCGCGCCACGAGTCCCCCCGACCGTCCCGGCGACCACGGCACCTTTCGCGGCTTCGTCCCAGCCGTGGAGTGAGAGATCACTCCGTTCCCCCACAGAGGCCAGCCCCCTCCACGGGCGCCCCGGCCGCCCGCCACGGCGGAGGCGGACGCCCGGCCACGGCGCCTCCATCCACTCTGCTCGGGGGAAAACTCCCCGGCGCCGGGGCCGCCGGCCGCGCCCCATCGTCGCGGCTCGTTTTCCGGGTGGCCGCGCCATGCCCCGAGTGAGAAAGGGCCCTGCTCCACGCGGCCCTGGGCGCTGACCAGGGATGCCCAACGCCGGCCAACTCTCACGAGCGTTCTGCCCAAATCGATCCCGATTTGGGCAGAACGCTCGTGAGAATTGGCCGGAAAACGCCCGGCGAACACACTTCGGGCACCAGAGGGCCGCAGGGCCGCCCCCCCGGGGCCCTGTCCGGGATCGTGTGTCGGCGCGTTCCGGCACCGCCAGGAGGAGCTCCGGGAGGCGGGCCCCGGGGAGGCCGACGCCTCCCGCTCCTCAGCCTCCGGGGGTCCCCTCCCTGGCGCCGGCCGCTGGGGCCGGGCCAGCCCCGAAAGCCGGGCCAAGGCCCGGGCCTGCTTGCTCAGCCTTCCGTTGCCAGGGGCCTGAGCCTGGGGGCCTCCGCATGGGGAATCCTGAGTCCCGCGCCACGAGTCCCCCCGAACTTCCCGGCGACCACGGCACCTTTCGCGGCTTCGTCCCAGCCGTGGAGTGAGAGATCACTCCGTTCCCCCACAGAGGCCAGCCCCCTCCACGGGCGCCCCGGCCGCCCGCCACGGCGGAGGCGGACGCACGGCCACGGCGCCTCCATCCACTCTGCTCGGGGAAAACTCCCCGGCGCCGGGGCCGCCGGCCGCGCCCCATCGTCGCGGCTCGTTTTCCGGGTGGCCGCGCCATGCCCCGAGCGAGAACGGGCCCTGCTCCACGCGGCCCTGGGCGCTGACCAGGGATGCCCAACGCCGGCCAACTCTCACGAGCGTTCTGCCCAAATCGATCCCGATTTGGGCAGAACGCTCGTGAGAATTGGCCGGAAAACGCCCGGCGAACACACTTCGGGCACCAGAGGGCCGCAGGGCCGCCCCCCCGGGGCCCTGTCCGGGATCGCGTGTCATCGCGTTCCGGCACCGCCAGGAGGAGCTCCGGGAGGCGGGCCCCGGGGAGGCCGACGCCTCCCGCTCCTCAGCCTCCGGGGGTCCCCTCCCTGGCGCCGGCCGCTGGGGCCGGGCCAGCCCCGAAAGCCGGGCCCGGGCCCGGGCCTGCTTGCTCAGCCTTCCGTTGCCAGGGGCCTGAGCCTGGGGGCCTCCGCATGGGGAACCCTGAGTCCCGCGCCACGAGTCCCCCCGACCGTCCCGGCGACCACGGCACCTTTCGCGGCTTCGTCCCAGCCGTGGCGTGAGAGATCCCTCCGTTCCCCCACAGAGGCCAGCTCCCTCCACGGGCGCCCCGGCCGCCCGCCACGGCGGAAGCGGACGCCCGGCCACGGCGCCTCCATCCACTCTGCTCGGGGAAAACTCCCCGGCGCCGGGGCCGCCGGCCGCGCCCCATCGTCGCGGCTCGTTTTCCGGGTGGCCGCGCCATGCCCCGAGCGAGAAAGGGCCCTGCTCTACGCGGCCCTGGGCGCTGACCAGGGCTGCCCAACGCCGGCCAATTCTCACGAGCGTTCTGCCCAAATCGATCAGAACGCTCGTGAGAATTGGCCGGAAAACGCCCGGCGAACACACTTCGGGCACCACAGGGCCGCAGGGCTGCCCCCCCGGGGCCCTGTCCGGGATCGCGTGTCGTCGCGTTCCGGCACCGCCAGGAGGAGCTCCGGGAGGCGGGCCCCGGGGAGGCCGACGCCTCCCGCACCACATCCTCCGGGGGTCCCCTCCCTGGCGCCTTCCGCTGGGGCCGGGGCAGCCCCGAAACCCGGGCCCGGGCCCGGGCCTGCTTGCTCAGCCTTCCGTTGCCAGGAGTCTGAGCCTGGGGGCCTCCGCATGGGGAATTCTGAGTCCTGCGCCACAAGACCCCGACCGTTCCGGCGAGAACGGCACCTTTTGGGGCATCGTCCCAGCCGTGGAGTGAGAGATCAATCCGTTCCCCCACAGAGGCCAGCCCCCTCCACGGGCGCCCCGGCCGCCCGCCACGGCGGAGGCGGACGCCCGGCCACGGCGACTCCATCCACTCTGCTCGGGGATAACTCCCCGGCGCCGGGGCCGCCGGCCGCGCCCCATCGTCACGGCTCGTTTTCCGGGTGGCCGCGATATGCACCGCGCGAGAAAGGGCCCTGCTCCACGCGGCACTGGCCGCTGACCAGGGCTGCCCAACGCCGGCCAATTCTCACGAGCGTTCTGCCCAAATCCATCCCGATTTGGGCAGAACGCTCGTGAGAATTGGCCGGAAAACGCCCGGCGAACACACTTCGGGCGCCAGAGGGCCGCAGGGCCGCCCCCCCGGGGCCCTGTCCGGGATCGCGTGTCGGCGCGTTCCGGCACCGCCAGGAGGAGCTCCGGGAGGCGGGCCCCGGGGAGGCCGACGCCTCCCGCTCCTCAGCCTCCGGGGGTCCCCTCCCTGGCGCCGGCCGCTGGGGCCGGGCCAGCCCCGAAAGCCGGGCCCGGGCCCGGGCCTGCTTGCTCAGCCTTCCGTTGCCAGGGGCCTGAGCCTTGGGGCCTCCGCATGGGGAACCCTGAGTCCCGCGCCACGAGTCCCCCCGACCGTCCCGGCGACCACGGCACCTTTCGCGGCTTCGTCCCAGCCGTGGAGTGAGAGATCACTACGTTCCCCCACAGAGGCCAGCCCCCTCCACGGGCGCCCCGGCCGCCCGCCACGGCGGAGGCGGACGCCCGGCCACGGCGCCTCCATCCACTCTGCTCGGGGAAAACTCCCCGGCGCCGGGGCCGCCGGCCGCGCCCCATTGTCGCGGCTCGTTTTCCGGGTGGCCGCGCCATGCCCCGAGCGAGAAAGGGCCCTGCTCCACGCGGCCCTGGGCGCTGACCAGGGCTGCCCAACGCCGGCCAATTCTCACGAGCGTTCTGCCCAAATCGATCCCGATTTGGGCAGAACGCTCGTGAGAATTGGCCGGAAAACGCCCCGCGAACACACTTCGGGCACCAGAGGGCCGCAGGGCCGCCCCCCCGGGGCCCTGTCCGGGATCGCGTGTCGGCGCGTTCCGGCACCGCCAGGAGGAGCTCCGGGAGGCGGGCCCCGGGGAGGCCGACGCCTCCCGCTCCTCAGCCTCCGGGGGTCCCCTCCCTGGCGCCGGCCGCTGGGGCCGGGCCAGCCCCGAAAGCCGGGCCCGGGCCCGGGCCTGCTTGCTCAGCCTTCCGTTGCCAGGGGCCTGAGCCTGGGGGCCTCCGCATGGGGAACCCTGAGTCCCGCGCCACGAGTCCCCCCGACCGTCCCGGCGACCACGGCACCATTCGCGGCTTCGTCCCAGCCGTGGAGTGAGAGATCACTCCGTTCCCCCACAGAGGCCAGCCCCCTCCACGGGCGCCCCGGCCGCCCGCCACGGCGGAGGCGGACGCCCGGCCACGGCGCCTCCATCCCCTCTGCTCGGGGAAAACTCCCCGGCGCCGGGGCCGCCGGCCGCGCCCCATCGTCGCGGCTCGTTTTCCGGGTGGCCGCGCCATGCCCCGAGCGAGAAAGGGCCCTGCTCCACGCGGCCCTGGGCGCTGACCAGGGCTGCCCAACGCCGGCCAATTCTCACGAGCGTTCTGCCCAAATCGATCAGAACGCTCGTGAGAATTGGCCGGAAAACGCCCGGCGAACACACTTCGGGCACCACAGGGCCGCAGGGCCGCCCCACCGGGGCCCTGTCCGGGATCGCGTGTCGTCGCGTTCCGGCACCGCCAGGAGGAGCTCCGGGAGGCGGGCCCCGGGGAGGCCGACGCCTCCTGCTCCACATCCTCCGGGGGTCCCCTCCCTGGCGCCTTCCGCTGGGGCCGGGGCAGCCCCGAAAGCCGGGCCCGGGCCCGGGCCTGCTTGCTCAGCCTTCCGTTGCTAGGAGTCTGAGCCTGGGGGCCTCCGCATGGGGAATTCTGAGTCCTGCGCCACGAGACCCCGACCGTTCCGGCGAGAACGGCACCTTTTGGGGCATCGTCCCAGCCGTGGAGTGAGAGATCACTCCGTTCCCCCACAGAGGCCAGCCCCCTCCACGGGCGCCCCGGCCGCCCGCCACGGCGGAGGCGGACGCCCGGCCACGGCGACTCCATCCACTCTGCTCGGGGATAACTTCCCGGCGCCGGGGCCGCCGGCCGCGCCCCATCGTCACGGCTCGTTTTCCGGGTGGCCGCGACATGCACCGCGCGAGAAAGGGCCCTGCTCCACGCGGCACTGGCCGCTGACCAGGGCTGCCCAACGCCGGCCAATTCTCACGAGCGTTCTGCCCAAATTGATCCCGATTTGGGCAGAACGCTCGTGAGAATTGGCCGGAAAACGACCGGCGAACACACTTCGGGCACCAGAGGGCCGCAGGGCCGCCCCCCTGGGGCCCTGTCCGGGATCGCGTGTCGTCGCGTTCCGGCACCGCCAGGAGGAGCTCCGGGAGGCGGGCCCCGGGGAGGCCGACGCCTCCCGCTCCTCAGCCTCCGGGGGTCCCCTCCCTGGCGCCGGCCGCTGGGGCCGGGCCAGCCCCGAAAGCCGGGCCCGGGCCCGGGCCTGCTTGCTCAGCCTTCCGTTGCCAGGGGCCTGAGCCTGGGGGCCTCCGCATGGGGAACCCTGAGTCCCGCGCCACGAGTCCCCCCGACCGTCCCGGCGACCACGGCACCTTTCGCGGCTTCGTCCCAGCCGTGGAGTGAGAGATCACTCCGTTCCCCCACAGAGGCCAGCCCCCTCCACGGGCGCCCCGGCCGCCCGCCACGGCGGAGGCGGACGCCCGGCCACGGCGCCTCCATCCACTCTGCTCGGGGAAAACTCCCCGGCGCCGGGGCCGCCGGCCGCGCCCCATCGTCGCGGCTCGTTTTCCGGGTGGCCGCGCCATGCCCCGAGTGAGAAAGGGCCCTGCTCCACGCGGCCCTGGGCGCTGACCAGGGATGCCCAACGCCGGCCAACTCTCACGAGCGTTCTGCCCAAATCGATCCCGATTTGGGCAGAACGCTCGTGAGAATTGGCCGGAAAACGCCCGGCGAACACACTTCGGGCACCAGAGGGCCGCAGGGCCGCCCCCCCGGGGCCCTGTCCGGGATCGTGTGTCGGCGCGTTCCGGCACCGCCAGGAGGAGCTCCGGGAGGCGGGCCCCGGGGAGGCCGACGCCTCCCGCTCCTCAGCCTCCGGGGGTCCCCTCCCTGGCGCCGGCCGCTGGGGCCGGGCCAGCCCCGAAAGCCGGGCCAAGGCCCGGGCCTGCTTGCTCAGCCTTCCGTTGCCAGGGGCCTGAGCCTGGGGGCCTCCGCATGGGGAATCCTGAGTCCCGCGCCACGAGTCCCCCCGAACTTCCCGGCGACCACGGCACCTTTCGCGGCTTCGTCCCAGCCGTGGAGTGAGAGATCACTCCGTTCCCCCACAGAGGCCAGCCCCCTCCACGGGCGCCCCGGCCGCCCGCCACGGCGGAGGCGGACGCACGGCCACGGCGCCTCCATCCACTCTGCTCGGGGAAAACTCCCCGGCGCCGGGGCCGCCGGCCGCGCCCCATCGTCGCGGCTCGTTTTCCGGGTGGCCGCGCCATGCCCCGAGCGAGAAAGGGCCCTGCTCCACGCGGCCCTGGGCGCTGACCAGGGCTGCCCAACGCCGGCCAATTCTCACGAGCGTTCTGCCCAAATCGATCCCGATTTGGGCAGAACGCTCGTGAGAATTGGCCGGAAAACGGCCGGCGAACACACTTCGGGCACCACAGGGCCGCAGGGCCGCCCCCCCGGGGCCCTGTCCGGGATCGCGTGTCGTCGCGTTCCGGCACCGCCAGGAGGAGCTCCGGGAGGCGGGCCCCGGGGAGGCCGACGCCTCCTGCTCCACATCCTCCGGGGGTCCCCTCCCTGGCGCCTTCCGCTGGGGCCGGGGCAGCCCCGAAAGCCGGGCCCGGGCCCGGGCCTGCTTGCTCAGCCTTCCGTTGCTAGGAGTCTGAGCCTGGGGGCCTCCGCATGGGGAATTCTGAGTCCTGCGCCACGAGACCCCGACCGTTCCGGCGAGAACGGCACCTTTTGGGGCATCGTCCCAGCCGTGGAGTGAGAGATCACTCCGTTCCCCCACAGAGGCCAGCCCCCTCCACGGGCGCCCCGGCCGGCCGCCACGGCGGAGGCGGACGCCCGGCCACGGCGACTCCATCCACTCTGCTCGGGGATAACTTCCCGGCGCCGGGGCCGCCGGCCGCGCCCCATCGTCACGGCTCGTTTTCCGGGTGGCCGCGACATGCACCGCGCGAGAAAGGGCCCTGCTCCACGCGGCACTGGCCGCTGACCAGGGCTGCCCAACGCCGGCCAATTCTCACGAGCGTTCTGCCCAAATTGATCCCGATTTGGGCAGAACGCTCGTGAGAATTGGCCGGAAAACGCCCGGCGAACACACTTCGGGCACCAGAGGGCCGCAGGGCCGCCCCCCCCGGGGCCCTGTCCGGGATCGCGTGTCGTCGCGTTCCGGCACCGCCAGGAGGAGCTCCGGGAGGCGGGCCCCGGGGAGGCCGACGCCTCCCGCTCCTCAGCCTCCGGGGGTCCCCTCCCTGGCGCCGGCCGCTGGGGCCGGGCCAGCCCCGAAAGCCGGGCCCGGGCCCGGGCCTGCTTGCTCAGCCTTCCGTTGCCAGGGGCCTGAGCCTGGGGGCCTCCGCATGGGGAACCCTGAGTCCCGCGCCACGAGTCCCCCCGACCGTCCCGGCGACCACGGCACCTTTCGCGGCTTCGTCCCAGCCGTGGAGTGAGAGATCACTCCGTTCCCCCACAGAGGCCAGCCCCCTCCACGGGCGCCCCGGCCGCCCGCCACGGCGGAGGCAGACGCCCGGCCACGGCGCCTCCATCCACTCTGCTCGGGGAAAACTCCCCGGCGCCGGGGCCGCCGGCCGCGCCCCATCGTCGCGGCTCGTTTTCCGGGTGGCCGCGCCATGCCCCGAGCGAGAAAGGGCCCTGCTCCACGCGGCCCTGGGCGCTGACCAGGGATGCCCAACGCCGGCCAACTCTCACGAGCGTTCTGCCCAAATCGATCCCGATTTGGGCAGAACGCTCGTGAGAATTGGCCGGAAAACGCCCGGCGAACACACTTCGGGCACCAGAGGGCCACAGGGCCGCCCCCCCGGGGCCCTGTCCGGGATCGCGTGTCATCGCGTTCCGGCACCGCCAGGAGGAGCTCCGGGAGGCGGGCCCCGGGGAGGCCGATGCCTCCCGCTCCTCAGCCTCCGGGGGTCCCCTCCCTGGCGCCGGCCGCTGGGGCCGGCCAGCCCCGAAAGCCGGGCCCGGGCCCGGGCCTGCTTGCTCAGCCTTCCGTTGCCAGGGGCCTGAGCCTGGGGGCCTCCGCATGGGGAATCCTGAGTCCCGCGCCACGAGTCCCCCCGAACTTCCCGGCGACCACGGCACCTTTCGCGGCTTCGTCCCAGCCGTGGAGTGAGAGATCACTCCGTTCCCCCACAGAGGCCAGCCCCCTCCACGGGCGCCCCGGCCGCCCGCCACGGCGGAGGCGGACGCACGGCCACGGCGACTCCATCCACTCTGCTCGGGGAAAACTCCCCGGCGCCGGGGCCGCCGGCCGCGCCCCATCGTCGCGGCTCGTTTTCCGGGTGGCCGCGCCATGCCCCGAGCGAGAAAGGGCCCTGCTCCACGCGGCCCTGGGCGCTGACCAGGGCTGCCCAACGCCGGCCAATTCTCACGAGCGTTCTGCCCAAATCGATCCCGATTTGGGCAGAACGCTCGTGAGAATTGGCCGGAAAACGCCCGGCGAACACACTTCGGGCACCACAGGGCCGCAGGGCCGCCCCCCCGGGGCCCTGTCCGGGATCGCGTGTCGTCGCGTTCCGGCACCACCAGGAGGAGCTCCGGGAGGCGGGCCCCGGGGAGGCCGACGCCTCCTGCTCCACATCCTCCGGGGGTCCCCTCCCTGGCGCCTTCCGCTGGGGCCGGGGCAGCCCCGAAAGCCGGGCCCGGGCCCGGGCCTGCTTGCTCAGCCTTCCGTTGCTAGGAGTCTGAGCCTGGGGGCCTCCGCATGGGGAATTCTGAGTCCTGCGCCACGAGACCCCGACCGGTCCGGCGAGAACGGCACCTTTTGGGGCATCGTCCCAGCCGTGGAGTGAGAGATCACTCCGTTCCCCCACAGAGGCCAGCCCCCTCCACGGGCGCCCCGGCCGCCCGCCACGGCGGAGGCGGACGCCCGGCCACGGCGACTCCATCCACTCTGCTCGGGGATAACTTCCCGGCGCCGGGGCCGCCGGCCGCGCCCCATCGTCACGGCTCGTTTTCCGGGTGGCCGCGACATGCACCGCGCGAGAAAGGGCCCTGCTCCACGCGGCACTGGCCGCTGACCAGGGCTGCCCAACGCCGGCCAATTCTCACGAGCGTTCTGCCCAAATTGATCCCGATTTGGGCAGAACGCTCGTGAGAATTGGCCGGAAAACGCCCGGCGAACACACTTCGGGCACCAGAGGGCCGCAGGGCCGCCCCCCCGGGGCCCTGTCCGGGATCGCGTGTCGTCGCGTTCCGGCACCGCCAGGAGGAGCTCCGGGAGGCGGGCCCCGGGGAGGCCGACGCCTCCCGCTCCTCAGCCTCCGGGGGTCCCCTCCCTGGCGCCGGCCGCTGGGGCCGGGCCAGCCCCGAAAGCCGGGCCCGGGCCCGGGCCTGCTTGCTCAGCCTTCCGTTGCCAGGGGCCTGAGCCTGGAGGCCTCCGCATGGGGAACCCTGAGTCCCGCGCCACGAGTCCCCCCGACCGTCCCGGCGACCACGGCACCTTTCGCGGCTTCGTCCCAGCCGTGGAGTGAGAGATCACTCCGTTCCCCCACAGAGGCCAGCCCCCTCCACGGGCGCCCCGGCCGCCCGCCACGGCGGAGGCGGACGCCCGGCCACGGCGCCTCCATCCACTCTGCTCGGGGAAAACTCCCCGGCGCCGGGGCCGCCGGCCGCGCCCCATCGTCGCGGCTCGTTTTCCGGGTGGCCGCGCCATGCCCCGAGCGAGAAAGGGCCCTGCTCCACGCGGCCCTAGGCGCTGACCAGGGATGCCCAACGCCGGCCAACTCTCACGAGCGTTCAGCCCAAATCGATCCCGATTTGGGCAGAACGCTCGTGAGAATTGGCCGGAAAACGCCCGGCGAACACACTTCGGGCACCAGAGGGCCGCAGGGCCGCCCCCCCGGGGCCCTGTCCGGGATCGCGTGTCATCGCGTTCCGGCACCGCCAGGAGGAGCTCCGGGAGGCGGGCCCCGGGGAGGCCGACGCCTCCCGCTCCTCAGCCTCCGGGGGTCCCCTCCCTGGCGCCGGCCGCTGGGGCCGGGCCAGCCCCGAAAGCCGGGCCCGGGCCCGGGCCTGCTTGCTCAGCCTTCCGTTGCCAGGGGCCTGAGCCTGGGGGCCTCCGCATGGGGAACACTGAGTCCCGCGCCACGAGTCCCCCCGACCGTCCCTGCGACCACGGCAGCTTTCGCGGCTTCGTACCAGCCGTGGAGTGAGAGATCACTCCGTTCCCCCACAGAGGCCAGCCCCCTCCACGGGCGCCCCGGCCGCCCGCCACGGCGGAGGCGGACGCACGGCCACGGCGCCTCCATCCACTCTGCTCGGGGAAAACTCCCCGGCGCCGGGGCCGCCGGCCGCGCCCCATCGTCGCGGCTCGTTTTCCGGGTGGCCGCGCCATGCCCCGAGCGAGAAAGGGCCCTGCTCCACGCGGCCCTGGGCGCTGACCAGGGCTGCCCAACGCCGGCCAATTCTCACGAGCGTTCTGCCCAAATCGATCCCGATTTGGGCAGAACGCTCGTGAGAATTGGCCGGAAAACGCCCGGCGAACACACTTCGGGCACCACAGGGCCGCAGGGCCGCCCCCCCTGGGCCCTGTCCGGGATAGCGTGTCGTCGCGTTCCGGCACCGCCAGGAGGAGCTCCGGGAGGCGGGCCCCGGGGAGGCCGACGCCTCCCGCTCCTCAGCCTCCGGGGGTCCCCTCCCTGGCGCCGGCCGCTGGGGCCGGGCCAGCCCCGAAAGCCGGGCCCGGGCCCGGGCCTGCTTGCTCAGCCTTCCGTTGCCAGGGGCCTGAGCCTGGGGGCCTCCGCATGGGGAACCCTGAGTCCCGCGCCACGAGTCCCCCCGACCGTCCCGGCGACCACGGCACCTTTCGCGGCTTCGTCCCAGCCGTGGAGTGAGAGATCACTCCGTTCCCCCACAGAGGCCAGCCCACTCCACGGGCGCCCCGGCCGCCCGCCACGGCGGAGGCGGACGCCCGGCCACGGCGCCTCCATCCCCTCTGCTCGGGGAAAACTCCCCGGCGCCGGGGCCGCCGGCCGCGCCCCATCGTCGCGGCTCGTTTTCCGGGTGGCCGCGCCATGCCCCGAGCAAGAAAGTGCCCTGCTCCACGCGGCCCTGGGCGCTGACCAGGGCTGCCCAACGCCGGCCAATTCTCACGAGCGTTCTGCGCAAATCGATCCCGATTTGGGCAGAACGCTCGTGAGAATTGGCCGGAAAACGCCCGGCGAACACACTTCGGGCATCAGAGGGCCGCAGGGCCGCCCCCCCCGGGGCCCTGTCCGGGATCGCGTGTTGGCGCGTTCCGGCACCGCCAGGAGGAGCTCCGGGAGGCGGGCCCCGGGGAGGCCGACGCCTCCCGCTCCTCAGCCTCCGGGGGTCCCCTCCCTGGCGCCGGCCGCTGGGGCCGGGCCAGCCCCGAAAGCCGGGCCCGGGCCCGGGCCTGCTTGCTCAGCCTTCCGTTGCCAGGGGCCTGAGCCTGGGGGCCTCCCCATGGGGAACGCTGAGTCCCGCGCCACGAGTCCCCCCGACCGTCCCGGCGACCACGGCACCTTTCGCGGCTTCGTCCCAGCCGTGGAGTGAGAGATCACTCCGTTCCCCCACAGAGGCCAGCCCCCTCCACGGGCGCCCCGGCCGCCCGCCACGGCGGAGGCGGACGCCCGGCCACGGCGCCTCCATCCACTATGCTCGGGGAAAACTCCCCGGCGCCGGGGCCGCCGGCCGCGCCCCATCGTCGCGGCTCGTTTTCCGGGTGGCCGCGCCATGCCCCGAGCGAGAAAGGGCCCTGCTCCACGCGGCCCTGGGCGCTGACCAGGGCTGCCCAACGCCGGCCAATTCTCACGAGCGTTCTGCCCAAATCGATCCCGATTTGGGCAGAACGCTCGTGAGAATTGGCCGGAAAACGCCCGGCGAACACACTTCGGGCACCACAGGGCCGCAGGGCCGCCCCCCCGGGTCCCTGTCCGGGATCGCGTGTCGTCACGTTCCGGCACCGCCAGGAGGAGCTCCGGGAGGCGGGCCCCGGGGAGGCCGACGCCTCCCGCTCCTCAGCCTCCGGGGGTCCCCTCCCTGGCGCCGGCCGCTGGGGCCGGGCCAGCCCCGAAAGCCGGGCCCGGGCCCGGGCCTGCTTGCTCAGCCTTCCGTTGCCAGGGGCCTGAGCCTGGGGGCCTCCGCATGGGGAACCCTGAGTCCCGCGCCACGAGTCCCCCCGACCGTCCCGGCGACCACGGCACCTTTCGCGGCTTCGTCCCAGCCGTGGAGTGAGAGATCACTCCGTTCCCCCACAGAGGCCAGCCCCCTCCACGGGCGCCCCGGCCGCCCGCCACGGCGGAGGCGGACGCCCGGCCACGGCGCCTCCATCCACTCTGCTCGGGGAAAACTCCCCGGCGCCGGGGCGGCCGGCCGCGCCCCATCGTCGCGGCTCGTTTTCCGGGTGGCCGCGCCATGCCCCGAGCGAGAAAGGGCCCTGCTCCACGCGGCCCTGGGCGCTGACCAGGGCTGCCCAACGCCGGCCAATTCTCACGAGCGTTCTGCCCAAATCGATCCCGATTTGGGCAGAACGCTCGTGAGAATTGGCCGGAAAACGCCCGGCGAACACACTTCGGGCACCACAGGGCCGCAGGGCCGCCCCCCCGGGGCCCTGTCCGGGATCGCGTCTCGGCGCGTTCCGGCACCGCCAGGAGGAGCTCCGGGAGGCGGGCCCCGGGGAGGCCGACGCCTCCCGCTCCTCAGCCTCCGGGGGTCCCCTCCCTGGCGCCGGCCGCTGGGGCCGGGCCAGCCCCGAAAGCCGGGCACGGGCCCGGGCCTGCTTGCTCAGCCTTCCGTTGCCAGGGGCCTGAGCCTGGGGGCCTCCGCATGGGGAACCCTGAGTCCCGCGCCACGAGTCCCCCCGACCGTCCCGGCGACCACGGCACCTTTCGCGGCTTCGTCCCAGCCGTGGAGTGAGAGATCACTCCGTTCCCCCACAGAGGCCAGCCCCCTCCACGGGCGCCCCGGCCGCCCGCCACGGCGGAGGCGGACGCCCGGCCACGGCGCCTCCATCCACTCTGCTCGGGGAAAACTCCCCGGCGCCGGGGCCGCCGGCCGCGCCCCATCGTCGCGGCTCGTTTTCCGGGTGGCCGCGCCATGCCCCGAGCGAGAAAGGGCCCTGTTCCACGCGGCCCTGGGCGCTGACCAGGGCTGCCCAACGCCGGCCAATTCTCACGAGCGTTCTGCCCAAATCGATCCCGATTTGGGCAGAACGCTCGTGAGAATTGGCCGGAAAACGCCCGGCGAACACACTTCGGGCACCACAGGGCCGCAGGGCCGCCCCCCCGGGGCCCTGTCCGGGATCGCGTGTCGGCGCGTTCCGGCACCGCCAGGAGGAGCTCCGGGAGGCGGGCCCCGGGGAGGCCGACGCCTCCCGCTCCTCAGCCTCCGGGGGTCCCCTCCCTGGCGCCGGCCGCTGGGGCCGGGCCAGCCCCGAAAGCCGGGCCCGGGCCCGGGCCTGCTTGCTCAGCCTTCCGTTGCCAGGGGCCTGAGCCTGGGGGCCTCCGCATGGGGAACCCTGAGTCCCGCGCCACGAGTCCCCCCGACCGTCCCGGCGACCACGGCACCTTTCGCGGCTTCGTCCCAGCCGTGGAGTGAGAGATCACTCCGTTCCCCCACAGAGGCCAGCCCCCTCCACGGGCGCCCCGGCCGCCCGCCACGGCGGAGGCGGACGCCCGGCCACGGCGCCTCCATCCACTCTGCTCGGGGAAAACTCCCCGGCGCCGGGGCCGCCGGCCGCGCCCCATCGTCGCGGCTCGTTTTCCGGGTGGCCGCGTCATGCCCCGAACGAGAAAGGGCCCTGCTCCACGCGGCCCTGGGCGCTGACCAGGGCTGCCCAACGCCGGCCAATTCTCACGAGCGTTCTGCCCAAATCGATCCCGATTTGGGCAGAACGCTCGTGAGAATTGGCCGGAAAACGCCCGGCGAACACACTTCGGGCACCACAGGGCCGCAGGGCCGCCCCCCCGGGGCCCTGTCCGGGATCGCGTGTCGTCGCGTTCCGGCACCGCCAGGAGGAGCTCCGGGAGGCGGGCCCCTGGGAGGCAGACGCTTCCCGCTCCTCAGCCTCTGGGGGTCCCCTCCCTGGCGCCGGCCGCTGGGGCCGGGCCAGCCCCGAAAGCCGGGCCCGGGCCCGGGCCTGCTTGCTCAGCCTTCCGTTGCCAGGGGCCTGAGCCTGGGGGCCTCCGCATGGGGAACCCTGAGTCCCGCGCCACGAGTCCCCCCGACCGTCCCGGCGACCACGGCACCTTTCGCGGCTTCGTCCCAGCCGTGGAGTGAGAGATCACTCCGTTCCCCCACAGAGGCCAGCCCCCTCCACGGGCGCCCCGGCCGCCCGCCACGGCGGAGGCGGACGCCCGGCCACGGCGCCTCCATCCACTCTGCTCGGGGAAAACTCCCCGGCGCCGGGGCGGCCGGCCGCGCCCCATCGTCGCGGCTCGTTTTCCGGGTGGCCGCGCCATGCCCCGAGCGAGAAAGGGCCCTGATCCACGCGGCCCTGAGCGCTGACCAGGGCTGCCCAACGCCGGCCAATTCTCACGAGCGTTCTGCCCAAATCGATCCCGATTTGGGCAGAACGCTCGTGAGAATTGGCCGGAAAACGCCCGGCGAACACACTTCGGGCACCACAGGGCCGCAGGGCCGCCCCCCCGGGGCCCTGTCCGGGATCGCGTGTCGTCGCTTTCCGGCACCGCCAGGAGGAGCTCCGGGAGGCGGGCCCCGGGGAGGCCGACGCCTCCCGCTCCTCAGCCTCCGGGGGTCCCCTCCCTGGCGCCGGCCGCTGGGGCCGGGCCAGCCCCGAAAGCCGAGCCCGGGCCCGGGCCTGCTTGCTCAGCCTTCCGTTGCCAGGGTCCTGAGCCTGGGGGCCTCCGCATGGGGAACCCTGAGTCCCGCGCCACGAGTCCCCCGACCGTCCCGGCGACCACGGCACCTTTCGCGGCTTCGTCCCAGCCGTGGAGTGAGAGATCACTCCGTTCCCCCACAGAGGCCAGCCCCCTCCACGGGCGCCCCGGCCGCCCGCCACGGCGGAGGCGGACGCCCGGCCATGGCGCCTCCATCCACTCTGCTCGGGGAAAACTCCCCGCGCCGGGGCCGCCGGCCACGCCCCATCGTCGCGGCTCGTTTTCCGGGTGGCCGCGCAATGCCCCGAGCGAGAAAGGGCCCTGCTCCACGCGGCCCTGGGCGCTGACCAGGGCTGCCCAACGCCGGCCAATTCTCACGAGCGTTCTGCCCAAATCGATCCCGATTTGGGCAGAACGCTCGTGAGAATTGGCCGGAAAACGCCCGGCGAACACACTTCGGGCACCAGAGAGCCGCAGGGCCGCCCCCCCGGGGCCCTGTCCGGGATCGCGTGTCGGCGCGTTCCGGCACCGCCAGGAGGAGCTCCGGGAGGCGGGCCCCGGGGAGGCCGACGCCTCCCGCTCCTCAGCCTCCGGGGGTCCCCTCCCTGGCGCCGGCCGCTGGGCCGGGCCAGCCCCGAAAGCCGGGCCCGGGCCCGGGCCTGCTTGCTCAGCCTTCCGTTGCCAGGGGCCTGAGCCTGGGGGCCTCCGCATGGGGAACCCTGAGTCCCGCGCCACGAGTCCCCCCGACCGTCCCGGCGACCACGGCACCTTTCGCGGCTTCGTCCCAGCCGTGGAGTGAGAGATCACTCCGTTCCCCCACAGAGGCCAGCCCCCTCCACGGGCGCCCCGGCCGCCCGCCACGGCGGAGGCGGACGCCCGGCCACGGCGCCTCCATCCACTCTGCTCGGGGAAAACTCCCCGGCGCCGGGGCCGCCGGCCGCGCCCCATCGTCGCGGCTCGTTTTCCGGGTGGCCGCGCCATGCCCCGAGCGAGAAAGGGCCCTGATCCACGCGGCCCTGGGCGCTGACCAGGGCTGCCCAACGCCGGCCAATTCTCACGACCGTTTTGCCCAAATCGATCCCGATTTGGGCAGAACGCTCGTGAGAATTGGCCGGGAAAACGCCCGGCGAACACACTTCGGGCACCACAGGGCCGCAGGGCCGCCCCCCCCGGGGCCCTGTCCGGGATCGCGTGTCGGCGCGTTCCGGCACCGCCAGGAGGAGCTCCGGGAGGCGGGCCCCGGGGAGGCCGACGCCTCCCGCTCCTCAGCCTCCGGGGGGTCCCCTCCCTGGCGCCGGCCGCTGGGGCCGGGCCAGCCCCGAAAGCCGGGCCCGGGCCCGGGCCTGCTTGCTCAGCCTTCCGTTGCCAGGGGCCTGAGCCTGGGGGCCTCCGCAAGGGGAACCCTGAGTCCCGCGCCACGAGTCCCCCCCGACCGTCCCGGCGACCACGGCACCTTTCGCGGCTTCGTCCCAGCCGTGGAGTGAGAGATCACTCCGTTCCCCCACAGAGGCCAGCCCCCTCCACGGGCGCCCCGGCCGCCCGCCACGGCGGAGGCGGACGCCCGGCCACGGCGCCTCCATCCACTCTGCTCGGGGAAAACTCCCCGGCGCCGGGGCCGCCGGCCGCGCCCCATCGTCGCGGCTCGTTTTCCGGGTGGCCGCGCCATGCCCCGAGCGAGAAAGGGCCCTGCTCCACGCGGCCCTGGGCGCTGACCAGGGCTGCCCAACGCCGGCCAATTCTCACGAGCGTTCTGCCCAAATCGATCCCGATTTGGGCAGAACGCTCGTGAGAATTGGCCGGAAAACGCCCGGCGAACACACTTCGGGCACCACAGGGCCGCAGGGCCGCCCCCCCCGGGGCCCTGTCCGGGGATCGCGTGTCGGCGCGTTCCGGCACCGCCAGGAGGAGCCCCGGGAGGCGGGCCCCGGGGAGGCCGACGCCTCCCGCTCCTCAGCCTCCGGGGTCCCCTCCCTGGCGCCGGCCGCTGGGGCCGGGCCAGCCCCGAAAGCCGGGCCCGGGCCCGGGCCTGCTTGCTCAGCCTTCCGTTGCCAGGGGCCTGAGCCTGGGGGCCTCCGCATGGGGAACACTGAGTCCCGCGCCACGAGTCCCCCCGACCGTCCCGGTGACCACGGCACCTTTCGCGGCTTCGTCCCAGCCGTGGAGTGAGAGATCACTCCGTTCCCCCACAGTGGCCAGCCCCATCCACGGGCGCCCCGGCCCGCCCGCCACGGCGGAGGCGGACGCCCGGCCACGGCGCCACCATCCACTCTGCTGGGGGAAAACTCCCCGGCGCCGGGGCGGCCGGCCGCGCCCCATCGTCGCGGCTCGTTTTCCGGGTGGCCGCGCCATGCCCCGAGCGAGAAAGGGCCCTGCTCCACGCGGCCCTGGGCGCTGACCAGGGCTGCCCAACGCCGGCAAATTCTCACGAGCGTTCTGCCCAAATCGATCCCGATTTCGGCAGAACGCTCGTGAGAATTGGCCGGAAAACGCCCCGGCGAACACTCTTCGGGGCACCAGAGGGCCGCAGGGCCGCCCCCCCGGGGCCCTGTCCGGGATCGCGTGTCGGCGCGTTCCGGCACCGCCAGGAGGAGCTCCGGGAGGCGGGCCCCGGGGTGGCCGACGCCTCCCGCTCCTCAGCCTCCGGGGGTCCCCTCCCTGGCGCCGGCCCGCTGGTGCCGGGCCAGCCCCGAAAGCCGGGCACGGGCCCGGGCCTGCTTGCTCAGCCTTCCGTTGCCAGGGGCCTGAGCCTGGGGGCCTCCGCATGGGGAACCCTGAGTCCCGCGCCACGAGTCCCCCCGACCGTCCCGGCGACCACGGCACCTTTCGCGGCTTCGTCCCAGCCGTGGAGTGAGAGATCACTCCGTTCCCCCACAGAGGCCAGCCCCCTCCACGGGCGCCCCGGCCGCCCGCCACGGCGGAGGCGGACGCCCGGCCACGGCGCCTCCATCCACTCTGCTCGGGGGAAAACTACCCGGCGCCGGGGCCGCCGGCCGCGCCCCATCGTCGCGGCTCGTTTTCCGGGTGGCCGCGCCATGCCCCGAGCGAGAAAGGGCCCTGCTCCACACGGCCCTGGGCGCTGACCAGGGCTGCCCAACGCCGGCCAATTCTCACGAGCGTTCTGCCCAAATCGATCCCGATTTGGGCAGAACGCTCGTGAGAATTGGCCGGAAAACGCCCGGCGAACACACTTCGGGCACCACAGGGCCGCAGGGCCGCCCCCCCGGGGCCCTGTCCGGGATCGCGTCTCGGCGCGTTCCGGCACCGCCAGGAGGAGCTCCGGGAGGCGGGCCCCGGGGAGGCCGACGCCTCCCGCTCCTCAGCCTCCGGGGGTCCCCTCCCTGGCGCCGGCCGCTGGGGCCGGGCCAGCCCCGAAAGCCGGGCCCGGGCCCGGGCCTGCTTGCTCAGCCTTCCGTTGCCAGGGGCCTGAGCCTGGGGGCCTCCGCATGGGGAACCCTGAGTCCCGCGCCACGAGTCCCCCCGACCGTCCCGGCGACCACGGCACCTTTCGCGGCTTCGTCCCAGCCGTGGAGTGAGAGATCACTCCGTTCCCCCACAGAGGCCAGCCCCCTCCACGGGCGCCCCGGCCGCCCGCCACGGCGGAGGCGGACGCCCGGCCACGGCGCCTCCATCCACTCTGCTCGGGGAAAACTCCCCGGCGCCGGGGCCACCGGCCGCGCCCCATCGTCGCGGCTCGTTTTCCGGGTGGCCGCGCCATGCCCCGAGCGAGAAAGGGCCCTGATCCACGCGGCCCTGGGCGCTGACCAGGGCTGCCCAACGCCGGCCAATTCTCACGACCGTTCTGCCCAAATCGATCCCGATTTGGGCAGAACGCTCGTGAGAATTGGCCGGAAAACGCCCGGCGAACACACTTCGGGCACCACAGGGCCGCAGGGCCGCCCCCCCGGGGCCCTGTCCGGGATCGCGTGTCGGCGCGTTCCGGCACCGCCAGGAGGAGCTCCGGGAGGCGGGCCCCGGGGAGGCCGACGCCTCCCGCTCCTCAGCCTCCGGGGGTCCCCTCCCTGGCGCCGGCCGCTGGGGCCGGGCCAGCCCCGAAAGCCGGGCCCGGGCCCGGGCCTGCTTGCTCAGCCTTCCGTTGCCAGGGGCCTGAGCCTGGGGGCCTCCGCATGGGGAACCCTGAGTCCCGCGCCACGAGTCCCCCCGACCGTCCCGGCGACCACGGCACCTTTCGCGGCTTCGTCCCAGCCGTGGAGTGAGAGATCACTCCGTTCCCCCACAGAGGCCAGCCCCCTCCACGGGCGCCCCGGCCGCCCGCCACGGCGGAGGCGGACGCCCGGCCACGTCGCCTCCATCCACTCTGCTCGGGGAAAACTCCCCGGCCCCGGGGCCGCCGGCCGCGCCCCATCGTCGCGGCTCGTTTTCCGGGTGGCCGCGCCATGCCCCGAGCGAGAAAGGGCCCTGCTCCACGCGGCCCTGGGCGCTGACCAGGGCTGCCCAACGCCGGCCAATTCTCACGAGCGTTCTGCCCAAATCGATCCCGATTTGGGCAGAACGCTCATGAGAATTAGCCGGAAAACGCCCGGCGAACACACTTCGGGCACCACAGGGCCGCAGGGCCGCCCCCCCGGGGCCCTGTCCGGGATCGCGTGTCGTCGCGTTCCGGCACCGCCAAGAGGAGCTCCGGGAGGCGGGCCCCGGGGAGGCCGACGCCTCCCGCTCCTCAGCCTCTGGGGGTCCCCTCCCTGGCGCCGGCCGCTGGGGCCGGGCCAGCCCCGAAAGCCGGGCCCGGGCTGGGCCTGCTTGCTCAGCCTTCCGTTGCCAGGGGCCTGAGCCTGGGGGCCTCCGCATGGGGAACCCTGAGTCCCGCGCCACGAGTCCCCCCGACCGTCCCGGCGACCACGGCACCTTTCGCGGCTTCGTCCCAGCCGTGGAGTGAGAGATCACTCCGTTCCCCCACAGAGGCCAGCCCCCTCCACGGGCGCCCCGGCCGCCCGCCACGGCGGAGGCGGACGCCCGGCCACGGCGCCTCCATCCACTCTGCTCCGGGGAAAACTCCCCGGCGCCGGGGCCGCCGGCCGCGCCCCATCGTCGCGGCTCGTTTTCCGGGTGGCCGCGCCATGCCCCGAGCGAGAAAGGGCCCTGATCCACGCGGCCCTGAGCGCTGACCAGGGCTGCCCAACGCCGGCCAATTCTCACGAGCGTTCTGCCCAAATCGATCCCGATTTGGGCAGAACGCTCGTGAGAATTGGCCGGAAAACGCCCGGCGAACACACTTCGGGCACCACAGGGCCGCAGGGCCGCCCCCCCGGGGCCCTGTCCGGGATCGCGTGTCGGCGCGTTCCGGCACCGCCAGGAGGAGCTCCGGGAGGCGGGCCCCGGGGAGGCCGACGCCTCCCGCTCCTCAGCCTCCGGGGGTCCCCTCCCTGGCGCCGGCCTTGGGGCCGGGCCAGCCCCTAAAGCCGGGCCCGGGCCCGGGCCTGCTTGCTCAGCCTTCCGTTGCCAGGGGCCTGAGCCTGGGGGCCTCCGCATGGGGAACCCTGAGTCCCGCGCCACGAGTCCCCCCGACCGTCCCGGCGACCACGGCACCTTTCGCGGCTTCGTCCCAGCCGTGGAGTGAGAGATCACTCCGTTCCCCCACAGAGGCCAGCCCCCTCCACGGGCGCCCCGGCCGCCCGCCACGGCGGAGGCGGACGCCCGGCCACGGCGCCTCCATCCACTCTGCTCGGGGAAAACTCCCCGGCGCCGGGGCCGCCGGCCGCGCCCCATCGTCGCGGCTCGTTTTCCGGGTGGCCGCGCCATGCCCCGAGCGAGAAAGGGCCCTGCTCCACGCGGCCCTGGGCGCTGACCAGGGCTGCCCAACGCCGGCCAATTCTCACGAGCGTTCTGCCCAAATCGATCCCGATTTGGGCAGAACGCTCGTGAGAATTGGCCGGAAAACGCCCGGCGAACACACTTCGGGCACCACAGGGCCGCAGGGCCGCCCCCCCGGGGCCCTGTCCGGGATCGCGTGTCGGCGCGTTCCGGCACCGCCAGGAGGAGCTCCGGGAGGCGGGCCCCGGGGAGGCCGACGCCTCCCGCTCCTCAGCCTCCGGGGGTCCCCTCCCTGGCGCCGGCCGCTGGGGCCGGGCCAGCCCCGAAAGCCGGGCCCGGGCCCGGGCCTGCTTGCTCAGCCTTCCGTTGCCAGGGGCCTGAGCCTGGGGGCCTCCGCATGGGGAACACTGAGTCCCGCGCCACGAGTCCCCCCGACCGTCCCGGCGACCACGGCACCTTTCGCGGCTTCGTCCCAGCCGTGGAGTGAGAGATCACTCCGTTCCCCCACAGAGGCCAGCCCCCTCCACGGGCGCCCCGGCCGCCCGCCACGGCGGAGGCGGACGCCCGGCCACGGCGCCACCATCCACTCTGCTCGGGGAAAACTCCCCGGCGCCGGGGCGGCCGGCCGCGCCCCATCGTCGCGGCTCGTTTTCCGGGTGGCCGCGCCATGCCCCGAGCGAGAAAGGGCCCTGCTCCACGCGGCCCTGGGCGCTGACCAGGGCTGCCCAACGCCGGCAAATTCTCACGAGCGTTCTGCCCAAATCGATCCCGATTTCGGCAGAACGCTCGTGAGAATTGGCCGGAAAACGCCCGGCGAACACTCTTCGGGCACCAGAGGGCCGCAGGGCCGCCCCCCCGGGGCCCTGTCCGGGATCGCGTGTCGGCGCGTTCCGGCACCGCCAGGAGGAGCTCCGGGAGGCGGGCCCCGGGGTGGCCGACGCCTCCCGCTCCTCAGCCTCCGGGGGTCCCCTCCCTGGCGCCGGCCGCTGGTGCCGGGCCAGCCCCGAAAGCCGGGCCCGGGCCCGGGCCTGCTTGCTCAGCCTTCCGTTGCCAGGGGCCTGAGCCTGGGGGCCTCCGCATGGGGAACACTGAGTCCCGCGCCACGAGTCCCCCCGACCGTCCCGGCGACCACGGCACCTTTCGCGGCTTCGTCCCAGCCGTGGAGTGAGAGATCACTCCGTTCCCCCACAGAGGCCAGCCCCCTCCACGGGCGCCCCGGCCGCCCGCCACGGCGGAGGCGGACGCCCGGCCACGGCGCCTCCATCCACTCTGCTCGGGGAAAACTACCCGGCGCCGGGGCCGCCGGCCGCGCCCCATCGTTGCGGCTCGTTTTCCGGGTGGCCGCGCCATGCCCCGAGCGAGAAAGGGCCCTGCTCCACACGGCCCTGGGCGCTGACCAGGGCTGCCCAACGCCGGCCAATTCTCACGAGCGTTCTGCCCAAATCGATCCCGATTTGGGCAGAACGCTCGTGAGAATTGGCCGGAAAACGCCCGGCGAACACACTTCGGGCACCACAGGGCCGCAGGGCCGCCCCCCCCGGGGCCCTGTCCGGGATCGCGTCTCGGCGCGTTCCGGCACCGCCAGGAGGAGCTCCGGGAGGCGGGCCCCGGGGAGGCCGACGCCTCCCGCTCCTCAGCCTCCGGGGGTCCCCTCCCTGGCGCCGGCCGCTGGGGCCGGGCCAGCCCCGAAAGCCGGGCCCGGGCCCGGGCCTGCTTGCTCAGCCTTCCGTTGCCAGGGGCCTGAGCCTGGGGGCCTCCGCATGGGGAACCCTGAGTCCCGCGCCACGAGTCCCCCCGACCGTCCCGGCGACCACGGCACCTTTCGCGGCTTCGTCCCAGCCGTGGAGTGAGAGATCACTCCGTTCCCCCACAGAGGCCAGCCCCCTCCACGGGCGCCCCGGCCGCCCGCCACGGCGGAGGCGGACGCCCGGCCACGGCGCCTCCATCCACTCTGCTCGGGGAAAACTCCCCGGCGCCGGGGCCGCCGGCCGCGCCCCATCGTCGCGGCTCGTTTTCCGGGTGGCCGCGCCATGCCCCGAGCGAGAAAGGGCCCTGCTCCACGCGGCCCTGGGCGCTGACCAGGGCTGCCCAACGCCGGCCAATTCTCACGAGCGTTCTGCCCAAATCGATCCCGATTTGGGCAGAACGCTCGTGAGAATTGGCCGGAAAACGCCCGGCGAACACACTTCGGGCACCACAGGGCCGCAGGGCCGCCCCCCCGGGGCCCTGTCCGGGATCGCGTGTCGGCGCGTTCCGGCACCGCCAGGAGGAGCTCCGGGAGGCGGGCCCCGGGGAGGCCGACGCCTCCCGCTCCTCAGCCTCCGGGGGTCCCCTCCCTGGCGCCGGCCGCTGGGGCCGGGCCAGCCCCGAAAGCCGGGCCCGGGCCCGGGCCTGCTTGCTCAGCCTTCCGTTGCCAGGGGCCTGAGCCTGGGGGCCTCCGCATGGGGAACACTGAGTCCCGCGCCACGAGTCCCCCCGACCGTCCCGGCGACCACGGCACCTTTCGCGGCTTCGTCCCAGCCGTGGAGTGAGAGATCACTCCGTTCCCCCACAGAGGCCAGCCCCCTCCACGGGCGCCCCGGCCGCCCGCCACGGCGGAGGTGGACGCCCGGCCACGGCGCCACCATCCACTCTGCTCGGGGAAAACTCCCCGGCGCCGGGGCGGCCGGCCGCGCCCCATCGTCGCGGCTCGTTTTCCGGGTGGCCGCGCCATGCCCCGAGCGAGAAAGGTCCCTGCTCCACGCGGCCCTGGGCGCTGACAAGGGCTGCCCAACGCCGGCCAATTCTCACGAGCGTTCTGCCCAAATCGATCCCGATTTCGGCAGAACGCTCGTGAGAATTGGCCGGAAAACGCCCGGCGAACACTCTTCGGGCACCAGAGGGCCGCAGGGCCGCCCCCCCGGGGCCCTGTCCGGGATCGCGTGTCGGCGCGTTCCGGCACCGCCAGGAGGAGCTCCGGGAGGCGGGCCCCGGGGTGGCCGACGCCTCCCGCTCCTCAGCCTCCGGGGGTCCCCTCCCTGGCGCCGGCCGCTGGTGCCGGGCCAGCCCCGAAAGCCGGGCCCGGGCCCGGGCCTGCTTGCTCAGCCTTCCGTTGCCAGGGGCCTGAGCCTGGGGGCCTCCGCATGGGGAACACTGAGTCCCGCGCCACGAGTCCCCCCGACCGTCCCGGCGACCACGGCACCTTTCGCGGCTTCGTCCCAGCCGTGGAGTGAGAGATCACTCCGTTCCCCCACAGAGGCCAGCCCCCTCCACGGGCGCCCCGGCCGCCCGCCACGGCGGAGGCGGACGCCCGGCCACGGCGCCTCCATCCACTCTGCTCGGGGAAAACTCCCCGGCGCCGGGGCCGCCGGCCGCGCCCCATCGTTGCGGCTCGTTTTCCGGGTGGCCGCGCCATGCCCCGAGCGAGAAAGGGCCCTGCTCCACACGGCCCTGGGCGCTGACCAGGGCTGCCCAACGCCGGCCAATTCTCACGAGCGTTCTGCCCAAATCGATCCCGATTTGGGCAGAACGCTCGTGAGAATTGGCCGGAAAACGCCCGGCGAACACACCTCGGGCACCACAGGGCCGCAGGGCCGCCCCCTGGGGCCCTGTCCGGGATCGCGTCTCGGCGCGTTCCGGCACCGCCAGGAGGAGCTCCGGGAGGCGGGCCCCGGGGAGGCCGACGCCTCCCGCTCCTCAGCCTCCGGGGGTCCCCTCCCTGGCGCCGGCCGCTGGGGCCGGGCCAGCCCCGAAAGCCGGGCCCGGGCCCGGGCCTGCTTGCTCAGCCTTCCGTTGCCAGGGGCCTGAGCCTGGGGGCCTCCGCATGGGGAACCCTGAGTCCCGCGCCACGAGTCCCCCCGACCGTCCCGGCGACCACGGCTCCTTTCGCGGCTTCGTCCCAGCCGTGGAGTGAGAGATCACTCCGTTCCCCCACAGAGGCCAGCCCCCTCCACGGGCGCCCCGGCCGCCCGCCACGGCGGAGGCGGACGCCCGGCCACGGCGCCTCCATCCACTCTGCTCGGGGAAAACTCCCCGGCGCCGGGGCCGCCGGCCGCGCCCCAGCGTCGCGGCTCGTTTTCCGGGTGGCCGCGCCATGCCCCGAGCGAGAAAGGGCCCTGCTCCACGCGGCCCTGGGCGCTGACCAGGGCTGCCCAACGCCGGCCAATTTTCACGAGCGTTCTGCCCAAATCGATCCCGATTTGGGCAGAACGCTCGTGAGAATTGGCCGGAAAACGCCCGGCGAACACTCTTCGGGCACCAGAGGGCCGCAGGGCCGCCCCCCCGGGGCCCTGTCCGTGATCGCGTGTCGGCGCGTTCCGGCACCGCCAGGAGGAGCTCCGGGAGGCGGGCCCCGGGGAGGCCGAAGCCTCCCGCTCCTCAGCCTCCGGGGGTCCCCACCCTGGCGCCGGCCGCCGGTGCCGGGCCAGCCCCGAAAGCCGGGCCAGGGCCCGGGCCTGCTTGCTCAGCCTTCCGTTGCCAGGGGCCTGAGCCTGGGGGCCTCCGCATGGGGAACCCTGAGTCCCGCGCCACGAGTCCCCCCGACCGTCCCGGCGACCACGGCACCTTTCGCGGCTTCCTCCCAGCCGTGGAGTGAGAGATCACTCCGTTCCCCCACAGAGGCCAGCCCCCTCCACGGGCGCCCCGGCCGCCCGCCACGGCGGAGGCGGACGCCCGGCCACGGCGCCTCCATCCACTCTGCTCGGGGAAAACTCCCCGGCGCCGGGGCCGCCGGCCGCGCCCCATCGTCGCGGCTCGTTTTCCGGGTGGCCGCGCCATGCCCCGAGCGAGAAAGGGCCCTGCTCCACGCGGCCCTGGGCGCTGACCAGGGCTGCCCAACGCCGGCCAATTCTCACGAGCGTTCTGCCCAAATCGATCCCGATTTGGGCAGAACGCTCGTGAGAATTGGCCGGAAAACGCCCGGCGAACACACTTCGGGCACCACAGGGCCGCAGGGCCGCCCCCCCGGGGCCCTGTCCGGGATCGCGTCTCGGCGCGTTCCGGCACCGCCAGGAGGAGCTCCGGGAGGCGGGCCCCGGGGAGGCCGACGCCTCCCGCTCCTCAGCCTCCGGGGGTCCCCTCCCTGGCGCCGGCCGCTGGGGCCGGGCCAGCCCCGAAAGCCGGGCCCGGGCCCGGGCCTGCTTGCTCAGCCTTCCGTTGCCAGGGGCCTGAGCCTGGGGGCCTCCGCATGGGGAACACTGAGTCCCGCGCCACGAGTCCCCCCGACCGTCCCGGCGACCACGGCACCTTTCGCGGCTTCGTCCCAGCCGTGGAGTGAGAGATCACTCCGTTCCCCCACAGAGGCCAGCCCCCTCCACGGGCGCCCCGGCCGCCCGCCACGGCGGAGGTGGACGCCCGGCCACGGCGCCACCATCCACTCTGCTCGGGGAAAACTCCCCGGCGCCGGGGCGGCCGGCCGCGCCCCATCGTCGCGGCTCGTTTTCCGGGTGGCCGCGCCATGCCCCGAGCGAGAAAGGTCCCTGCTCCACGCGGCCCTGGGCGCTGACAAGGGCTGCCCAACGCCGGCCAATTCTCACGAGCGTTCTGCCCAAATCGATCCCGATTTCGGCAGAACGCTCGTGAGAATTGGCCGGAAAACGCCCGGCGAACACTCTTCGGGCACCAGAGGGCCGCAGGGCCGCCCCCCCGGGGCCCTGTCCGGGATCGCGTGTCGGCGCGTTCCGGCACCGCCAGGAGGAGCTCCGGGAGGCGGGCCCCGGGGTGGCCGACGCCTCCCGCTCCTCAGCCTCCGGGGGTCCCCTCCCTGGCGCCGGCCGCTGGTGCCGGGCCAGCCCCGAAAGCCGGGCCCGGGCCCGGGCCTGCTTGCTCAGCCTTCCGTTGCCAGGGGCCTGAGCCTGGGGGCCTCCGCATGGGGAACACTGAGTCCCGCGCCACGAGTCCCCCCGACCGTCCCGGCGACCACGGCACCTTTCGCGGCTTCGTCCCAGCCGTGGAGTGAGAGATCACTCCGTTCCCCCACAGAGGCCAGCCCCCTCCACGGGCGCCCCGGCCGCCCGCCACGGCGGAGGCGGACGCCCGGCCACGGCGCCTCCATCCACTCTGCTCGGGGAAAACTCCCCGGCGCCGGGGCCGCCGGCCGCGCCCCATCGTTGCGGCTCGTTTTCCGGGTGGCCGCGCCATGCCCCGAGCGAGAAAGGGCCCTGCTCCACACGGCCCTGGGCGCTGACCAGGGCTGCCCAACGCCGGCCAATTCTCACGAGCGTTCTGCCCAAATCGATCCCGATTTGGGCAGAACGCTCGTGAGAATTGGCCGGAAAACGCCCGGCGAACACACCTCGGGCACCACAGGGCCGCAGGGCCGCCCCCTGGGGCCCTGTCCGGGATCGCGTCTCGGCGCGTTCCGGCACCGCCAGGAGGAGCTCCGGGAGGCGGGCCCCGGGGAGGCCGACGCCTCCCGCTCCTCAGCCTCCGGGGGTCCCCTCCCTGGCGCCGGCCGCTGGGGCCGGGCCAGCCCCGAAAGCCGGGCCCGGGCCCGGGCCTGCTTGCTCAGCCTTCCGTTGCCAGGGGCCTGAGCCTGGGGGCCTCCGCATGGGGAACCCTGAGTCCCGCGCCACGAGTCCCCCCGACCGTCCCGGCGACCACGGCTCCTTTCGCGGCTTCGTCCCAGCCGTGGAGTGAGAGATCACTCCGTTCCCCCACAGAGGCCAGCCCCCTCCACGGGCGCCCCGGCCGCCCGCCACGGCGGAGGCGGACGCCCGGCCACGGCGCCTCCATCCACTCTGCTCGGGGAAAACTCCCCGGCGCCGGGGCCGCCGGCCGCGCCCCAGCGTCGCGGCTCGTTTTCCGGGTGGCCGCGCCATGCCCCGAGCGAGAAAGGGCCCTGCTCCACGCGGCCCTGGGCGCTGACCAGGGCTGCCCAACGCCGGCCAATTTTCACGAGCGTTCTGCCCAAATCGATCCCGATTTGGGCAGAACGCTCGTGAGAATTGGCCGGAAAACGCCCGGCGAACACTCTTCGGGCACCAGAGGGCCGCAGGGCCGCCCCCCCGGGGCCCTGTCCGTGATCGCGTGTCGGCGCGTTCCGGCACCGCCAGGAGGAGCTCCGGGAGGCGGGCCCCGGGGAGGCCGAAGCCTCCCGCTCCTCAGCCTCCGGGGGTCCCCACCCTGGCGCCGGCCGCCGGTGCCGGGCCAGCCCCGAAAGCCGGGCCAGGGCCCGGGCCTGCTTGCTCAGCCTTCCGTTGCCAGGGGCCTGAGCCTGGGGGCCTCCGCATGGGGAACCCTGAGTCCCGCGCCACGAGTCCCCCCGACCGTCCCGGCGACCACGGCACCTTTCGCGGCTTCCTCCCAGCCGTGGAGTGAGAGATCACTCCGTTCCCCCACAGAGGCCAGCCCCCTCCACGGGCGCCCCGGCCGCCCGCCACGGCGGAGGCGGACGCCCGGCCACGGCGCCTCCATCCACTCTGCTCGGGGAAAACTCCCCGGCGCCGGGGCCGCCGGCCGCGCCCCATCGTCGCGGCTCGTTTTCCGGGTGGCCGCGCCATGCCCCGAGCGAGAAAGGGCCCTGCTCCACGCGGCCCTGGGCGCTGACCAGGGCTGCCCAACGCCGGCCAATTCTCACGAGCGTTCTGCCCAAATCGATCCCGATTTGGGCAGAACGCTCGTGAGAATTGGCCGGAAAACGCCCGGCGAACACACTTCGGGCACCACAGGGCCGCAGGGCCGCCCCCCCGGGGCCCTGTCCGGGATCGCGTGTCGGCGCGTTCCGGCACCGCCAGGAGGAGCTCCGGGAGGCGGGCCCCGGGGAGGCCGACGCCTCCCGCTCCTCAGCCTCCGGGGGTCCCCTCCCTGGCGCCGGCCGCTGGGGCCGGGCCAGCCCCGAAAGCCGGGCCCGGGCCCGGGCCTGCTTGCTCAGCCTTCCGTTGCCAGGGGCCTGAGCCTGGGGGCCTCCGCATGGGGAACACTGAGTCCCGCGCCACGAGTCCCCCCGACCGTCCCGGCGACCACGGCACCTTTCGCGGCTTCGTCCCAGCCGTGGAGTGAGAGATCACTCCGTTCCCCCACAGAGGCCAGCCCCCTCCACGGGCGCCCCGGCCGCCCGCCACGGCGGAGGTGGACGCCCGGCCACGGCGCCACCATCCACTCTGCTCGGGGAAAACTCCCCGGCGCCGGGGCGGCCGGCCGCGCCCCATCGTCGCGGCTCGTTTTCCGGGTGGCCGCGCCATGCCCCGAGCGAGAAAGGTCCCTGCTCCACGCGGCCCTGGGCGCTGACAAGGGCTGCCCAACGCCGGCCAATTCTCACGAGCGTTCTGCCCAAATCGATCCCGATTTCGGCAGAACGCTCGTGAGAATTGGCCGGAAAACGCCCGGCGAACACTCTTCGGGCACCAGAGGGCCGCAGGGCCGCCCCCCCGGGGCCCTGTCCGGGATCGCGTGTCGGCGCGTTCCGGCACCGCCAGGAGGAGCTCCGGGAGGCGGGCCCCGGGGTGGCCGACGCCTCCCGCTCCTCAGCCTCCGGGGGTCCCCTCCCTGGCGCCGGCCGCTGGTGCCGGGCCAGCCCCGAAAGCCGGGCCCGGGCCCGGGCCTGCTTGCTCAGCCTTCCGTTGCCAGGGGCCTGAGCCTGGGGGCCTCCGCATGGGGAACCCTGAGTCCCGCGCCACGAGTCCCCCCGACCGTCCCGGCGACCACGGCACCTTTCGCGGCTTCGTCCCAGCCGTGGAGTGAGAGATCACTCCGTTCCCCCACAGAGGCCAGCCCCCTCCACGGGCGCCCCGGCCGCCCGCCACGGCGGAGGCGGACGCCCGGCCACGGCGCCTCCATCCACTCTGCTCGGGGAAAACTCCCCGGCGCCGGGGCCGCCGGCCGCGCCCCATCGTTGCGGCTCGTTTTCCGGGTGGCCGCGCCATGCCCCGAGCGAGAAAGGGCCCTGCTCCACACGGCCCTGGGCGCTGACCAGGGCTGCCCAACGCCGGCCAATTCTCACGAGCGTTCTGCCCAAATCGATCCCGATTTGGGCAGAACGCTCGTGAGAATTGGCCGGAAAACGCCCGGCGAACACACCTCGGGCACCACAGGGCCGCAGGGCCGCCCCCTGGGGCCCTGTCCGGGATCGCGTCTCGGCGCGTTCCGGCACCGCCAGGAGGAGCTCCGGGAGGCGGGCCCCGGGGAGGCCGACGCCTCCCGCTCCTCAGCCTCCGGGGGTCCCCTCCCTGGCGCCGGCCGCTGGGGCCGGGCCAGCCCCGAAAGCCGGGCCCGGGCCCGGGCCTGCTTGCTCAGCCTTCCGTTGCCAGGGGCCTGAGCCTGGGGGCCTCCGCATGGGGAACCCTGAGTCCCGCGCCACGAGTCCCCCCGACCGTCCCGGCGACCACGGCTCCTTTCGCGGCTTCGTCCCAGCCGTGGAGTGAGAGATCACTCCGTTCCCCCACAGAGGCCAGCCCCCTCCACGGGCGCCCCGGCCGCCCGCCACGGCGGAGGCGGACGCCCGGCCACGGCGCCTCCATCCACTCTGCTCGGGGAAAACTCCCCGGCGCCGGGGCCGCCGGCCGCGCCCCAGCGTCGCGGCTCGTTTTCCGGGTGGCCGCGCCATGCCCCGAGCGAGAAAGGGCCCTGCTCCACGCGGCCCTGGGCGCTGACCAGGGCTGCCCAACGCCGGCCAATTTTCACGAGCGTTCTGCCCAAATCGATCCCGATTTGGGCAGAACGCTCGTGAGAATTGGCCGGAAAACGCCCGGCGAACACTCTTCGGGCACCAGAGGGCCGCAGGGCCGCCCCCCCGGGGCCCTGTCCGTGATCGCGTGTCGGCGCGTTCCGGCACCGCCAGGAGGAGCTCCGGGAGGCGGGCCCCGGGGAGGCCGAAGCCTCCCGCTCCTCAGCCTCCGGGGGTCCCCACCCTGGCGCCGGCCGCCGGTGCCGGGCCAGCCCCGAAAGCCGGGCCAGGGCCCGGGCCTGCTTGCTCAGCCTTCCGTTGCCAGGGGCCTGAGCCTGGGGGCCTCCGCATGGGGAACCCTGAGTCCCGCGCCACGAGTCCCCCCGACCGTCCCGGCGACCACGGCACCTTTCGCGGCTTCCTCCCAGCCGTGGAGTGAGAGATCACTCCGTTCCCCCACAGAGGCCAGCCCCCTCCACGGGCGCCCCGGCCGCCCGCCACGGCGGAGGCGGACGCCCGGCCACGGCGCCTCCATCCACTCTGCTCGGGGAAAACTCCCCGGCGCCGGGGCCGCCGGCCGCGCCCCATCGTCGCGGCTCGTTTTCCGGGTGGCCGCGCCATGCCCCGAGCGAGAAAGGGCCCTGCTCCACGCGGCCCTGGGCGCTGACCAGGGCTGCCCAACGCCGGCCAATTCTCACGAGCGTTCTGCCCAAATCGATCCCGATTTGGGCAGAACGCTCGTGAGAATTGGCCGGAAAACGCCCGGCGAACACACTTCGGGCACCACAGGGCCGCAGGGCCGCCCCCCCGGGGCCCTGTCCGGGATCGCGTGTCGGCGCGTTCCGGCACCGCCAGGAGGAGCTCCGGGAGGCGGGCCCCGGGGAGGCCGACGCCTCCCGCTCCTCAGCCTCCGGGGGTCCCCTCCCTGGCGCCGGCCGCTGGGGCCGGGCCAGCCCCGAAAGCCGGGCCCGGGCCCGGGCCTGCTTGCTCAGCCTTCCGTTGCCAGGGGCCTGAGCCTGGGGGCCTCCGCATGGGGAACACTGAGTCCCGCGCCACGAGTCCCCCCGACCGTCCCGGCGACCACGGCACCTTTCGCGGCTTCGTCCCAGCCGTGGAGTGAGAGATCACTCCGTTCCCCCACAGAGGCCAGCCCCCTCCACGGGCGCCCCGGCCGCCCGCCACGGCGGAGGCGGACGCCCGGCCACGGCGCCTCCATCCACTCTGCTCGGGGAAAACTCCCCGGCGCCGGGGCCGCCGGCCGCGCCCCATCGTTGCGGCTCGTTTTCCGGGTGGCCGCGCCATGCCCCGAGCGAGAAATTGCCCTGCTCCACACGGCCCTGGGCGCTGACCAGGGCTGCCCAACGCCGGCCAATTCTCACGAGCGTTCTGCCCAAATCGATCCCGATTTGGGCAGAACGCTCGTGAGAATTGGCCGGAAAACGCCCGGCGAACACACTTCGGGCACCACAGGGCCGCAGGGCCGCCCCCTGGGGCCCTGTCCGGGATCGCGTCTCGGCGCGTTCCGGCACCGCCAGGAGGAGCTCCGGGAGGCGGGCCCCGGGGAGGCCGACGCCTCCCGCTCCTCAGCCTCCGGGGGTCCCCTCCCTGGCGCCGGCCGCTGGGGCCGGGCCAGCCCCGAAAGCCGGGCCCGGGCCCGGGCCTGCTTGCTCAGCCTTCCGTTGCCAGGGGCCTGAGCCTGGGGGCCTCCGCATGGGGAACCCTGAGTCCCGCGCCACGAGTCCCCCCGACCGTCCCGGCGACCACGGCACCTTTCGCGGCTTCGTCCCAGCCGTGGAGTGAGAGATCACTCCGTTCCCCCACAGAGGCCAGCCCCCTCCACGGGCGCCCCGGCCGCCCGCCACGGCGGAGGCGGACGCCCGGCCACGGCGCCTCCATCCACTCTGCTCGGGGAAAACTCCCCGGCGCCGGGGCCGCCGGCCGCGCCCCATCGTCGCGGCTCGTTTTCCGGGTGGCCGCGCCATGCCCCGAGCGAGAAAGGGCCCTGCTCCACGCGGCCCTGGGCGCTGACCAGGGCTGCCCAACGCCGGCCAATTTTCACGAGCGTTCTGCCCAAATCGATCCCGATTTGGGCAGAACGCTCGTGAGAATTGGCCGGAAAACGCCCGGCGAACACTCTTCGGGCACCAGAGGGCCGCAGGGCCGCCCCCCCGGGGCCCTGTCCGTGATCGCGTGTCGGCGCGTTCCGGCACCGCCAGGAGGAGCTCCGGGAGGCGGGCCCCGGGGAGGCCGAAGCCTCCCGCTCCTCAGCCTCCGGGGGTCCCCACCCTGGCGCCGGCCGCCGGTGCCGTTCCAGCCCCGAAAGCCGGGCCCGGGCCCGGGCCTGCTTGCTCAGCCTTCCGTTGCCAGGGGCCTGAGCCTGGGGGCCTCCGCATGGGGAACCCTGAGTCCCGCGCCACGAGTCCCCCCGACCGTCCCGGCGACCACGGCACCTTTCGCGGCTTCCTCCCAGCCGTGGAGTGAGAGATCACTCCGTTCCCCCACAGAGGCCAGCCCCCTCCACGGGCGCCCCGGCCGCCCGCCACGGCGGAGGCGGACGCCCGGCCACGGCGCCTCCATCCACTCTGCTCGGGGAAAACTCCCCGGCGCCGGGGCCGCCGGCCGCGCCCCATCGTCGCGGCTCGTTTTCCGGGTGGCCGCGCCATGCCCCGAGCGAGAAAGGGCCCTGCTCCACGCGGCCCTGGGCGCTGACCAGGGCTGCCCAACGCCGGCCAATTCTCACGAGCGTTCTGCCCAAATCGATCCCGATTTGGGCAGAACGCTCGTGAGAATTGGCCGGAAAACGCCCGGCGAACACACTTCGGGCACCACAGGGCCGCAGGGCCGCCCCCCCGGGGCCCTGTCCGGAATCGCGTGTCGTCGCGTTCCGGCACCGCCAGGAGGAGCTCCGGGAGGCGGGCCCCGGGGAGGCCGACGCCTCCCGCTCCTCAGCCTCCGGGGGTCCCCTCCCTGGCGCCGGCCGCTGGGGCCGGGCCAGCCCCGAAAGCCGGGCCCGGGCCCGGGCCTGCTTGCTCAGCCTTCCGTTGCCAGGGGCCTGAGCCTGGGGGCCTCCGCATGGGGAACCCTGAGTCCCGCGCCACGAGTCCCCCCGACCGTCCCGGCGACCACGGCACCTTTTGCGGCTTCGTCCCAGCCGTGGAGTGAGAGATCACTCCGTTCCCCCACAGAGGCCAGCCCCCTCCACGGGCGCCCCGGCCGCCCGCCACGGCGGAGGCGGACGCCCGGCCACGGCGCCTCCATCCACTCTGCTCGGGGAAAACTCCCCGGCGCCGGGGCCGCCGGCCGCGCCCCATCGTCGCGGCTCGTTTTCCGGGTGGCCGCGCCATGCCCCGAGCGAGAAAGGGCCCTGATCCACGCGGCCCTGAGCGCTGACCAGGGCTGCCCAACGCCGGCCAATTCTCACGAGCGTTCTGCCCAAATCGATCCCGATTTGTGCAGAACGCTCGTGAGAATTGGCCGGAAAACGCCCGGCGAACACACTTCGGGCACCACAGGGCCGCAGGGCCGCCCCCCCGGGGCCCTGCCGGGATCGCGTGTTGGCGCGTTCCGGCACCGCCAGGAGGAGCTCCGGGAGGCGGGCCCCGGGGAGGCCGACGCCTCCCGCTCCTCAGCCTCCGGGTGTCCCCTCCCTGGCGCCGGCCGCTGGGGCCGGGCCAGCCCCGAAAGCCGGGCCCGGGCCCGGGCCTGCTTGCTCAGCCTTCCGTTGCCAGGGGCCTGAGCCTGGGGGCCTCCGCATGGGGAACCCTGAGTCCCGCGCCACGAGTCCCCCCGACCGTCCCGGCCACAACGGCACCTTTCGGGGCTTCGTCCCAGCCGTGGAGTGAGAGATCACTCCTTTCCCCCACAGAGGCCAGCCGCCTCCACGAGCGCCCCGGCCGCCCGCCCCGGCGGAGGTGGACGCCTGGCCACGGCGCCTCCATCCACTCTGCTCGGGGAAAACTCCCCGGCGCCGGGGCCGCCGGCCGCGCCCCATCGTCGCGGCTCGTTTTCCGGGTGGCCGCGACATGCCCCGAGCGAGAAAGGGCCCTGCTCCACGTGGCCCTGGGCGCTGACCAGGGCTGCCCAACGCCGGCCAATTCTCACGAGCGTTTTGCCCAAATCGATCCCGATTTGGGCAGAACGCTCGTGAGAATTGGCCGGAAAGCACCCGGCGAACACACTTCGGGCACCAGAGGGCCGCAGGGCCGCCCCCCCGGGGCCCTGTCCGGGATCGCGTGTCGTCGCGTTCCGGCACCGCCAGGAGGAGCTCCGGGAGGCGGGCCCCGGGGAGGCCGACGCCTCCCGGGCCCGGGCCTGCTTGCTCAGCCGCCCGTTGCCAGGGGCCTGAGCCTCGGGGCCTCCGCATGGGGAACCCTGAGTCCCGAGCCACGAGTCCCCCCGACCGTCCCGGCGACAACGGCATCTTTCGCGTCTTCGTCCCAGCCGTGGAGTGAGAGATCACTCCGTTCCCCCACAGAGTCCAGCCCCCTCCACGGGCGCCCCGGCCGCCCGCCACGGCGGAGGCGGACGCCCGGCCACGGCGCCTCCATCCACTCTGCTCGGGGAAAACTCCCCGGCGCCGGGGCCGCCGGCCGCGCCCCATCGTCGCGGCTCGTATTCCGGGTGGCCGCGCCATGCCCCAAGCGAGAAAGGGCCCTGCAACCACGCGGCACTGGGCGCTGACCAGGGCTGCCCAACGCCGGCCAATTCTCATGAGCGTTGAACGCTCGTGAGAAATGGCCGGAAAACGCCCGGCGAACACACTTCGGGCACCTCAGGGCCGCAGGGCCGCCCCCCCAGGGCCCTGTCCGGGATCGCGTGTCGGCGCGTTCCGGCACCGCCAGGAGGAGCTCCGGGAGGCGGGCCCCGGGGAGGCCAACGCCTCCCGCTCCTCAGCCTCCGGGGGTCCCCTCCCTGGCGCCGGCCGCTGGGGCCGGGCCAGACCCGAAAGCCGGACCCGGGCCCGGGCCTGCTTGCTCAGCCTCCCGTTGCCAGGGGCCTGAGCCTGGGGGTCTCCGCATGGGGAACCCTGAGTCCCGCGCCACGAGACCCCCGACCGTCCCGGCGACAACGGCACCTTTCGCGCCTTCGTCCCAGCCGTGGAGTGAGAGATCACTCCGTTCCCCACAGAGGCCAGCCCCCTCCATGGGCGCCCCGGCCGCCCGCCACGGCGGAGGCGGACGCCCGGCCACGGCGCCTCCATCCACTCTGCTCGGGGAAAACTCCCCGGCGCCGGGGCCGCCGGCCGCGCCCCATCGTCGCGGCTTGTTTTCCGGGTGGCCGCGCCATGCCCCGAGCGAGAAAGGGCCCTGCTCCACGCGGCCCTGGGCGCTGACCAGGGCTGCCCAACGCCGGCCAATTCTCACGAGCGTTCTGCCCAAATCGATCCCGATTTGGGCAGAACGCTCGTGAGAATTGGCCGGAAAACGCCCGGCGAACACACTTCGGGCCCCAGAGGGCCGCAGGTCCGCGCCCCCGGGGCCCTGTCCGGGATCGCGTGTCGGCGCGTTCCGGCACCGCCAGGAGGAGCTCCGGGAGGCGGGCCCCGGGGAGGCCGACGCCTCCCGCTCCTCAGCCTCCGGGGGTCCCCTCCCTGGCGCCGGCCGCTGGGGCCGGGCCAGCCCCGAAAGCCGGGCCCGGGTGCGGGCCTGCTTGCTCAGCCTTCCGTTGCCAGGGGCCTGAGCCTGGGGGCCTCCGCATGGGGAACCCTGAGTCCCGCGCCACGAGTCCCCCCGACCGTCCCGGCCACAACGGCACCTTTCGGGGCTTCGTCCCAGCCGTGGAGTGAGAGTTCACTCCGTTCCCCCACAGAGGCCAGCCCCCTCCACGGGCGCCACAGCCGCCCGCCCCGGCGGAGGTGGACGCCTGGCCACGGCGCCTCCATCCACTCTGCTCGGGGAAAACTCCCCGGCGCCGGGGCCGCCGGCCGCGCCCCATCGTCGCGGCTCGTTTTCCGGGTGGCCGCGACATGCCCCGAGCGAGAAAGGGCCCTGCTCCACGCGGCCCTGGGCGCTGACCAGGGCTGCCCAACGCCGGCCAATTCTCACGAGCGTTCTGCCCAAATCGATCCCGATTTGGGCAGAACGCTCGTGAGAATTGGCCGGAAAACGCCCGGCGAACACACTTCGGGCACCAGAGGGCCGCAGGGCCGCCCCCCCGGGGCCCTGTCCGGGATCGCGTCTCGGCGCGTTCCGGCACCGCCAGGAGGAGCTCCGGGAGGCGGGCCCCGGGGAGGCCGACGCCTCCCGCTCCTCAGCCTCCGGGGGTCCCCTCCCTGGCGCCGGCCGCTGGGGCCGGGCCAGCCCCGAAAGCCGGGCCCGGGCGCGGGCCTGCTTGCTCAGCCTTCCGTTGCCAGGGGCCTGAGCCTGGGGGCCTCCGCATGGGGAACCCTGAGTCCCGCGCCACGAGTCCCCCCGACCGTCCCGGCGACAATGGCACCTTTCGTGGATTCGTCCTAGCCGCGGATTGAGGGACCAGTCCGTTTCCCCACAGAGGCCAGCCCCCTCCAGGGGCGCCCCGGCCGCCCGCCACGGCGGAGGCGGACGCCCGGCCACGGCGCCTCCATCCACTATGCTCGGGGAAAACTCCCCGGCGCCGCGGCTGCCGGCCGCGCCCCATCGTCGCGGCTCGTTTTCCGGGCGGCCGCGACATGCCCCGAGCGAAAAAGGGCCCTGCTCCACGCGGAACTGGGCGCTGACCAGGGCTGCCCAACGCCGGCAAATTCTCACGAGCGTTCTGCCCAAATCGATCCCGATTTGGGCAGAACGCTCATGAGAATTGGCCGGAACACGCCCGGCGAACAAACTTCGGGCACCAGAGGGCCGCAGGTCCGCCCCCCCGGGGCCCTGTCCGGGATCGCGTGTCGTCGCCTTCCGGCACCGCCGGGAGGATCTCCGGGAAGCGTGACCCGGGGAGGCCGACGCCTCCCGCTCCTCAGCCTCCGGGGGTCCCCTCCCTGGCGCCGGCAGCTGGGGCCGGGCCAGCCCCGAAATCCGGGCCCGGGCCCGGGCCTGCTTGCTCAGCCTCCCGTTGCCAGGGGCCTGAGCCTGGGGGCCTCCGCATGGGGAACCCTGAGTCCCGCGCCACGAGTCCCCCCGACCATCCCGGCGACAACGGCAACTTTCGCGGCTTCGTCCCAGCCATGGAGTGAGAGATCACTCCGTTCCCCCACAGAGGCCAGCCCCCTCCACGGGCGCCCCGGCCGCCCGCCACAGCAGAGGCGGACGCCCAGCCCCGGCGCCTCCATCCACTCTGCTCGGGTAAAACTCCCCGGCGCCGGGGCCGCCGGCCGCGCCCCATCGTCGCGGCTCGTTTTCCGGGTGGCCGCGCCATGCCCCGATCGAGAAAGGGCCCTGCTCCACGCGGCACTGGGCGCTGACCAGGGCTGCCCAACGCCGGCCAATTCTCACGAGCGTTCTGCCCAAATTGATCCCGATTTGGGCAGAACGCTCGTGAGAATTGGCCGGAAAACGCCCGGCGAACACACTTCGGGCACCACAGGGCCGCAGGGCCGCCCCCCCGGGGCCCTATCCGGGATCGCGTGTCGTCGCGTTCCGGCACCGCCAGGAGGAGTTCCGAGATGCGGGCCCCGGGGAGGCCGACGCCTCCCGCTCCTCAGCCTCCGGGTCTTCCCTCCATGGCGCCGGCCGCTGGGGCCGGGCCAGCCCCGAAAGCCGTGCCCGGGCCCGGGCCTGCTTGCTCAGCCTTCCGTTGCCAGGGGCCTGAGCCTGGGGGCCTCCGCATGGGGAACCCTGAGTCCCGCGCCACGAGTCCCCCCGACCGTCCCGGCAACAACGGCACCTTTCGGGGCTTCGTCCCAGCCGTGGAGTGAGAGTTCACTCCGTTCCCCCACAGAGGCCAGCCCCCTCCACGGGCGCCCCAGCCGCCCGCCCCGGCGGAGGTGGACGCCTGGCCACGGCGCCTCCATCCACTCTGCTCGGGGAAAACTCCCCGGCGCCGGGGCCGCCGGCCGCGCCCCATCGTCGCGGCACGTTTTCCGGGTGGCCGCGCCATGCCCCGAGCGAGAAAGGGCCCTGCTCCACGCGGCACTGGGCGCTGACCAGGGCTGCCCAACGCCGGCCAATTCTCACGAGCGTTCTGCCCAAATCGATCCCGATTTGGGCAGAACGCTCGTGAGAATTGCCCGGAAAACGCCCGGCGAACACACTTCGGGCACCAGAGGGCCGCAGGGCCGCCCCCCCCGGGGCCCTGTCCTGGATCGCGTGTCGTCGCGTTCCGGCACCGCCAGGAGGAGCTCCGGGAGGCGGGCCCCGGGGAGGCCGACGCCTCCCGCTCCTCAGCCTCCGGGGGTCCCCTCCCTGGCGCCGGCCGCTGGGGCCGGGCCAGCCCCGAAAGCCGGGCCCGGGCCCAGGCCTGCTTGCTCAGCCTCCCATGCCAGGGGCCTAAGCCTGGGGGCCTCCGCATGGGGAACCCTGAGTCCCGCGCCACGAGTCCCCCCGACTGTCGCGGCGACAACGGCACCTTTCGCGGCTTCGTCCCAGCCGTGGAGTGAGAGATCACTCCGTTCCCCACAGAGGCCAGGCCCCTCCACGGGCGCCCCGGCCGCCCGCCACGGCGGAGGCGGACGCCCGTCCCCGGCGACTCCATCCACTCTGCTCGGGGAAAACTCCCCGGCGCCGGGGCCGTCAGCCGCGCCCCATCATCGCGGCTGGTTTTCCGGGTGGCCGCGCCATGCCCCGAGTGAGAAAGGGCCCTGCTCCACGCGGCACTGGGCGCTGACCAGGGCTGCCCAACGCCGGCCAATTCTCATGAGCGTTGAACGCTCGTGAGAATTGGCCGGAAAACGCCCGGCGAACACACTTCGGGCACCTCAGGGCCGCAGGGCCGCCCCCCCGGGGCCCTGTCCGGGATCGCGTGTCGGCGCGTTCCGGCACCGCCAGGAGGAGCTCCGGGAGGCGGGCCCCGGGGAGGCCAACGCCTCCCGCTCCTCAGCCTCCGGGGGTCCCCTTCCTGGCGCCGGCCGCTGGGGCCGGGCCAGACCCGAAAGCCGGACCCGGGCCCGGGCCTGCTTGCTCAGCCTCCCGTTGCCAGGGGCCTGAGCCTGGGGTCTCCGCATGGGGAACCCTGAGTCCCGCGCCACGAGACCCCCGACCGTCCCGGCGACAACGGCACCTTTCGCGCCTTCGTCCCAGCCGTGGAGTGAGAGATCACTCCGTTCCCCACAGAGGCCAGCCCCCTCCACGGACGCCCCGGCCGCCCGCCACGGCGGAGGCGGACGCCCGTCCCCGGCGACTCCATCCACTCTGCTCGGGGAAAACTGCCCGGCGCCGGGGCCGCCGGCCGCGCCCCATCGTCGCGGCTCGTTTTCCGGGTGGCCGCGACATGCCCCGAGCGAGAAAGGGCCCTGCTCCACGCGGCCCTGGGCGCTGACCAGGGCTGCCCAACGCCGGCCAATTCTCACGAGCGTTCTGCCCAAACCGATCCCGATTTGGGCAGAACGCTTGTGAGAATTGGCAGGAAAACGCCCGGCGAACACACTTCGGGCACCAGAGGGCCGCAGGGCCGCCCCCCCGGGGCCCTGTCCGGCATCGCGCGTCGTCGTGTTCCGGCACCGCCAGGAGGAGCTCCGGGAGGCGGGCCCCGGGGAGGCCGACGCCTCCCGCTCCTCAGCCTCCGGGGGTCCCCTCCCTGGCGCCGGCCGCCGGGGCCGGGACAGCCCCGAAAGCCGGGCCCGGGCCCGGGCCTGCTTGCTCAGCCTTCCGTTGCCAGGGGCCTGAGCCTGGGGGCCTCCGCATGGGGAACCCTGAGTCCCACGCCACGAGTCCCCCCGACCGTTCCGGCGACAACGGCACCTTTTGGGGCTTCGTCCCAGCCGTGGAGTGAGAGATCACTCCGTTCCCCCACGGAGGCCAGCCCCCTCAACGGGCGCCCCGGCCGCCCGCCACGGCGGAGGCGGACGCCCGTCCACGGCGACTCCATCCACTCTGCTCGGGGATAACTCCCGGGCGCCGGGGCCGCCGGCCGCGCCCCATCGTCGCGGCTCGTTTTCCGGGTGGCCGCGACATGCTCCGAGCGTGAACGGGCCCTGCTCCACGCGGCACTGGACGCTGACCAGGGCTGCCCAACGCCGGCCAATTCTCACGAGCGTTCTGCCCAAATCGATCCCGATTTGGGCAGAATGCTTGTGAGAATTGGCCGGAAAACGGCCGGCGAACACACTTCGGGCACCACAGGGCCGCAGGGCCGCCCCCCCCGGGGCCCTGTCCGGGATCGCGTGTCGTCGCGTTCCGGCACCACCAGGAGGAGCTCCGTGAGGCTGGCGTGGGCAAGTCGACGCCTCCCGCTACTCAGACTCTGGTGGTCCCCTCCCTTCGCTGGCAGCTGGGGCCGGGCCAGCCCCGAAAGCCGGGCCCGGTCCAGGCCTGCTTGCTCAGCCTTCCGTTGCCAGCGGCCTGAGCCTGCGGGCCTCCCCATGGGGAACCCTGAGTCCCGCGCCACGAGTCCCCCGACCGTCCCGGCGCCATCGGCCCCTTTCTTGGCTGCGACACAGCTGTGGAGCGACAGATCTTTTTGTTCCCCCAGAGAGGCCAAGCCCTTCCTGGGCGCACCGGCCTCCCTTCAAGGTGGAGCCGGATGCCCGACCACAGCCTCTCCATCAACTCTGCTCGGAGCAAGCTCCCCAGCGCTGAGGCCCCCGGCCGGGCCCCGTCGTCTCGGCGCGTTTTTGGTGGCTGGGACATACCCCGAGCGAGAAAGGGTCCTGGGCCATGCGGAACAAGGCGGTCCCCATGGTTGTCCAACGCCAGCTAATTTTCATGAGCGCTCTGCCCAAATCGATCCCGATTAGATATGGACCCTCAACTCTATTGTGATATAATCATCGAGAAATCAGGAAAAAATATTCAATGTAACAAAAGACATTCTCCTCAATCAATGGTGCTGGGAAAACTGGACAGCGATATGTAGAAGAATGAAACTCGACCATTCTCTTACACCATACACAATGATAAACTCGAACTCGATAAAGGAGCTCAACGTGAGACAGGATTCTCTCAGAATCCTAGAGGAGTTCATAGGCAGTAACCTCTTCGATATCAGCCACAGCAACTTCTTTCAAGATATGTCTCCAAAGGCCAAGGAAACAAAAGCGAAAATGAACTTTTGGCACTTCATCAAGATCAAAAGCTTCTGCACAGCAAAGGGAACAGTCCACCAATCAAAAGGCAACCCACGGAATGGGAGAAGATATTTGTAAATGACAGTTCAGACAAAAGGTTGATATCCAGGATCTACAAAGAACTTCTCAAACTCAACACACACAAAACAGATAATCATATCCAAAAATGGGCAGAAGATATGAACAGACACTCCTCCAACGAAGACATACAAATGGCTATCAGACACATGACAAAATGTTCATCATCACTAGCCATCAGGGAGATTCAAATGAAAACGACATTGAGATACCACCTGACACCAGTTAGAAAGGCCACAATTAGCAAGACAGGAAACAACGTGTGTTGGAGAGGATGTGGAGAAAGGGGAACCCTCTTACACTTTTGGTGGGAATGCAAGTTAGTGCAGCCACTTTGGAGAACAGTGTGGAGATTCCTCCAGAAATTAAGAATAGAGCTTCCCTATGACCCTGCAATTGCACTGCTGGGTATTTACCCCAAAGATACAGATGGAGTGAAAAGAAGGGCCATCTGTACCCCAATGTTTATAGCAGCAAAGGCCTCGGTCGCCAAACTGTGGAAAGAACCAAGATGCCCTTCAATGGACGAATGGATAAGGAAGATGTGGTCCATATACAAGATGGAGTATTATGCCTCCATCAGAAAGGATGAATACCAACTTTTGTAGCAATATGGACGGGAGTGGAAGAGATTATGCTGAGTGAAATAAGTCAAGCAGAGAGAGTCAATTATCATATGGTTTCACTTATTTGTGGAGCATAACAAAGAACAAGGAGGACATGGGGAGATGGCGAGGAGAAGGAAGTTGTGGGAAATGGGAAGGGGAGGTGAACCATGAGAGACTACGGACTCTGAAAAAGAACCTGAGGGTCTTGAATAGGTGGGGAGTGGGAGGTTGGGAGAACAAGGTGGTGGGTATTAGGGACGGCACGTGTTGCATGGAGCACTGGGTGTGGTGCAAAAATAAGGAATACTGTTACGCTGAAAAGAAATAATATAGATAGATAGATAGATATTGAAAGTGAAAAAAAAAGGAATGTGCTGAACCTACAGAGCAGAAGAAATCAGAATGCCTCCCTGACGCCACCCCCAATACCGCCGCCCCTGAGGAGCAGGAATGAGGAGTCTCACGGTCCTGCAGACTCACGTCCTCAACTCAGGCATCGGGATTGGTCATCACTGTGCCGGCAGATCCGGGCCGCCATGCCCCTGTGACCTAAACCTAACCCTCGGTTGGGTGTTCAGGCTTCAGTCCCCAGAGGACTGGCTCCCTAGCCCTCCAGACTGGGGACCCCATATTCCCAACGTAGGACTCTGGCCGCCACCCATGATGAAACTTGACCACATGGACCTTTGCAGAACGCTCCTTGCCGGAGAAACCTCCATGACCCCTAAAGCCAACCACATCTTCTGAGCACCCCCACACCACAATTCCTTAGCCTTACAGGCCGCCAGAACAATGCCCTCAGCCCAGCCCTCCAGAGAGCCTGAGTCCGTGCTGGCACATCAGGCCTGCCATTCTCCCAGGACCAAACCCTAAGCCTAGGTTGGGTGTTCAGGTTCTAGAACCCTGACACCCAATTCCACCCATGGGTGGGAGCATCAAACTGATGGCATGACTCAGCTTCTCAACCAGCAGGAGATTCCATTTGGTGCTCTCCAACACCCTCAGAGCCCTAGGAACCGGCCAAGCTGCCCTGAGGCCATTCCCGCCATCTTTGCACCTCCAGGCCAAAAACCCAGGGCCTGAGAAGCCTCCGGAGCCCTGCCCTCAACTCAGCCCTTGAGTGAGCCAATATCTGTGCTGGCAGATCCCACATGCCTTCTCCCTAAGACATAACCTTAACGCTAAGCCTAACCCTAATACTAACTCTAGCCCAGGTTGTGTGTTCAGGCATCCCTCCTCCATAGCCTGGTCCCCCAAACGGCCAGATGGGGGACCCCTGAGCTGCACCCCATAATTGCGCCTGATCCCAGGAGGAAACCCTGCCCTTTAGAAATGTGTTGAACCCGCAGAGCGGGAGAAACCTGCATGCCTCCCAGAGGCCACTGCCACTTCTGGCACACCCAAGGACCAGGAACCAGGACTCTCACAGTGCTACAGACTCGCGCCCTCAACTCGGGCATTGGGAAGCATCACCACAGCGCCATCAGATCGGGGCTGCCATGCCCTTACAACCCTACCCTAACCCTAGGTTGGGTGTCAGGCTTCTGTCCCCTGAGGACTGGACCCCTAGCCCTCCAGACTGGGGACCCTGGATTCCCAATGCAGGACTCTGGCTGCCACCCACGATGAAACTGGACCATATGATCCTGTGCAGTATGCTCCTGGCCACAGAATCCTCCATGCCCCCTAAGGCCACCCACGCCTTCCAAGAAATGCCACACCACAAACCCAGAGCCTGACAGGCCACCAGAGCAATGCCCTCAACTCAGCCCTCCGGAGAGCCTGAGCCGCACTGGCAGGCCTGCCATTCTCCCAGGACGAAACCCTAACACTAGGTTGGGTGTTCAGGCATTGGACCCAGAGGCCTGACACCCAATTCCTCCCATGGGTTGAGCATCAGACTGTCGGCAGGACTCAGTTCTCAGCCAGGAGGAGACCTTTTCATTTGGTGTTCTCTCACACCCTCAGAGCAGTAGCAACCAGCCATTCTCCCTTGAGGCCATTCCCACCAGCTTTGCTCCTCCAGGCCAAGAACCCAGGGCCTGAGGAGCCTCCTGAGTCCTGCCCTCAACTCAGCCCTTGGGTGAGCCCGTATCTGTGCTAGCAGATCCGACATGCCCTGTCCCTAAGCCTAACACTAACCATAATACTAAACCTAGCCCAGGTTGTGTGTTCAGGCGTCCATACTCTGACTCCTGGTCCCCAAGGCCCCAGATGGGGGACCCGTGAGCGATACCCCATCATTGAACCTGACACCAGGAGGAAACCATGCTGTTTAGAATTGTGCTGAACCCACAGAGTGGGATAAATTTGAATGTCTCCCTGAGGCCACCCCACTTCCAGCGCCCCCAAGGACCAAGAACCAGGAGTCTCATGGTCCTGCAGACACACGCTCTGAACTCAAGCATTGGGATGGGTCACCACAGCGCCAGCAGATTGGGGCTGCAATGCCCCTACAACCTAACCCTCACAGCAGGACTCACCCTCTCAGCCAGAAGGTGACCTTTCATTTCGTGCTATCTAATGCCCTGAGAATTGTAGAAACTGGCATGCTCCCCTGAGGCGATTTTCAACATCTTTGCCCGTACAGCCCAAAACCCCAGTGCCCGAGGAGCCTCCAGAGTCCCGCCCTCAACTCAGCCCTTGGGTGAGCTGATATCTGTGCTTGCATATCCGACATGCCTTGTCCCTAAGACATAACCTTAACCCTAATCCTAATACTAACCCTAGCCCAGGTTCGTGCTCAGGCATCATCCTCCCACAACTGGTCGGTGCTCAAAACCCCAGATAGGGGACCCCTGAGTTGCACCCCATAATTGCACATGATCCCAGCATGAACCGTGCCGTTTAGAAATGGGCTGAAGCCAAAGAGCAGGAGAAGCCTGCAAGTCTCCCTGAGGCCAAAGCACTTCTGGACCCTCCCAAGGACCGGGAACCAGAGTCTCAATGTCCTGCAGACATAGCCTCAACTCAGGCATCAGGATGGGTCACCACAGCACTGGCAGATTGGGGTTACCATGCCCCAAAGACTTAACCATAATGCTAGGATGGGTGTTTATGCTTCGATCCACAGAGGCCTGGCTCCCTAGCCGTCCAGACTGGGGACCCTGTATTTGCAATGCTGGACTCCGGCTGCCACCCACAAGGAAAATGGCCCACATGGCCCTGTGCAGTACGCTCCTGGCCGGAGAAACCTCCATGCCCCCTAAAGACACCCACACCTTCCGAGGACCCACACACCACCGCCCAGTGCCTGATGGGCCACCAGAGCAATACCCTCAACTCAGCCCTCCGGAGAGCCTGAGTCCGCACTGGCACCTCAGGCCTGCCATGCTCCCAGGACCAAACCCTAATACCCTAGCTCAGGTGGTCAGGCTCTGGACCCCAGAGGCCTGATACCCAATTCCATCCCAGTGGATAGGATCATCAGACTGATGGCAGGACTCAGCCTCTCAGCCAGGAGAATAAATGAAATAAACCATTTCATTTAGTGCTATCTAACACTCTCAGAGACCTAGAAACCAGCATGCTCCCCTGAGGCCATTCCCACCATCTTTACCTTCTAGGAAAAAAACCCAGGGCCTAAGGAGCCTCCTGAGTCCCGCCTTCAACTCAGCCCTTGGGTGAGCCCATATAAGTGTTACCAGATCCAACATGCCTCGTCCCTAAGACATAACCGTAACCCTAATCTTTTTATTTTTTTTTAAGATTTTATTGATTTCTTTGACAGAGACAGATCAGAAGAAGGCACAGAGAGGACGAAGCACGCTCCCCGCTGAGCAGAGAGCCTGATGTGGGGCTCGATCCCAGGACCCTGAGATCATGACCTGAGCGGAAGGCAGAGGCTTTAACCAACTGAGCCACCCAGGCACCCCACCTTAACACTAATCTTAACACTAACCCTAACCACAAAACCTAACCCTAACCTCTAAACCTAACATAACAACCTCGGAGCAGTAGAAACCATCATGCTCCCCAGAGGCGATTCCCACATTCTTTGCCCATCCAGTCCAAAAATCCAGGGCCTGAGGAGACTCCTGAGTCCCGACCTCAACACAGCCCTTGGGTGAGTCCATATCTGTGCTGGCAGATCTGACATGCCTTGTCCCTAAGACATACGCCTAACCCTAAGCCGAACCCTAAACCTTACCTCTAACCCTATCCCCTAACTCCTAACCCTAACCCCAACCCTAACCCTAACCCCTAACAACTAACCCTAACACTCTCCGAACCTCTATCCCTAACCCTAACCCTCCAGACTGGGGATTCCAAAGTCACAACACAGGACTCTGCCTGCCCTCCAGAAAGAAAGGTGCATGAGCACCTAAACACACCCGCCATTGGAAATGCCCCAGACATAATGCCAGATTCTGCCACAACGCCAGATGCATGTCATCCACTCAGCCCTGAGGGAGCCTGCCTCAACACAGCATATCAACAGCATATCAGAGCTGCCATGCCCCTAGGCCTTAACCCTAACCCTAGGTTGGGTGTACAGGCTTCCGTACCCAGAGGCCTAGCCACCAAACCCGCCAGATTGTGGATGCATGAGACTCATTCTGGCAGTCTGGAGGCTGCCTATGCTGTTACAGTGCCATTTGGAGCTACTCAGACCTCAGAGCAAAAGATAACTTCATGCCCCCCAAGGCAAGCCCCAGCATCTGAGCCCCTCCTGAACACAAACCCAGATTCACACTAGCCACCTATCACCGACCCTCAACTCAGGCCACCGGGGAGTCCGCCTCAGCACTGGCAGATTGGGCCTGTCACGCCCCAAGACCTTAACCTTAGTTTGAGTTTCCAGGCTTCCATCCCAAGAGGCCTAGCCTCCAGGCTCCCTGGATTAAGGACCCCTGAGTGACATTGCAGGATTCCAACAGCCACGCAGGATGAAACCTTGCAGTTTGGAGCTGCTGAATACTCAGAGGGTGAGAAACCTTCAAGCCCCCGTAAAGCTATCCGCACAATTTGCGGCACCCCAGGCCAGAAAGCTGGTTTCTATGAAGCTACTGGACACATGCCCTCAACTCAGCCCTGAGGGGAGCCCATCTCAGCGCCAGCAGATTGGGCCTGCCATGACCCTAGACCCTAACCCTAACCCTTGGTGGGGTATACAGCCTTCTGTGCCCAGAGGCCTGTACCCCAAGCCCATCAGACTGGGGATGACTGAGACTCCCGCCAGCACTCCTCCAGCCTCCTAGGGCAAAATGGTGCCATTTGGAACTGTGCAGGAACCTCAGAGCAGGAGAAAGCTGCATGCCCCCCGAGGACACCACTAGCTTCTTTGCCCCCACAAACACCAACACAGACCTCAATTCCTGCCTGATTCCCACCCTCCATTCGGCCTATCCAGGAGACCACCTCAATTGCAGCAGATCGGGCCTGCCATGTCCCTAAGCCTTAACCCTAACCCTAGTTTGGATTTTCAGGCTTCCATCCCAAGAGGCCTGGCCCCCACGCCCCCCAGATTAAGGACTTCTGAGCAACACCACAGGACACAGCCTGTCACACAAGTGGAAACCTTGTGGTTTGGAGCTGCAATGAACCCTCAGATGGGGAGAAACTTTCATGCCACCCTAAAGCCACCCCAATAATCAACAGCCACTCTGGCCATAGAGCTGGATTCCATCCCGCCACCAAATGCATACCCTCAACTCAGCCCATACGGGATCCCGCCTCAGCACTGGCAGATCGGGCCTGCCATTGCCCCTAGGCCCTAACCCTAACACAAGTTTGGGTGTTCAGTCTTCCATGCTGAGGGTCCAGGCAACAAAATCCCCTGGATTAAGGAATCTTGACATACACCTCAGGACTCCGCTTGCCACACAGTAGGAACCTGTGCCTTGGAGTTGTGCTGAACCCTCAGAGGGGGAGAAACTTGCCCCTCTAAAGGCACTCCCATCATCTGCATCCGTCCCCCCGGCCATAAACCAGATTCTGCTGAGCTGCCAGACGCATGCCATAAATTCAGACCCTAGGGCGCCCCACCTCAACATAAGCAGATCGGGCCACCATGCCCCTAGGCCCTTACCAGAACCCCTCTTTAGGTTTTCAGGCTTCCATCCCAGGGGGCCTGCCTCCCATGTCCCCCCAGATTAAGGTCTACTGAGCGCCACCACGGGACTCCACCTGGCACTCATGAGGAAAACTTGTGGTTTAGAGCTGCACTGAACACTCAGACGGGGAGAAACCTGCAAACCCCCGTAATGCCACCCCACCATGAGTCACCCCCATGGCCATAAAACCAGATTCTCCTGCGATGCCAGATCTATGCCCTCAACTCGACCCTTAGGGGAGCCCGCATCAGCACCGGCACATTGGACCTGCCATGCCCTTCGGCCCTAACCATAAACCTAGGTGGGGTGTACAGGCTTTCATGAACAGAGGCCTGTCCCGCAAGCCCGCCAGATTGGGCACCTCCGAGATTCATGCCAGTAGAGATTAAGGATTCCTCAGTGACACCCCAGGACTGCGTCTGCCACACGGGAGGAAACCATGCCATTTGGAGCTCTGCAGAACCCTCAGGGTAGGAGAAACCTGCATGCAACCCTGAGGTCACGCCCAGCTTCTGTGGCATCCCTGGACACAAACTCTGAGTCTGACATGCCACCTGATACCCACCCTGAAGTCAGCCCACCAGGGAGCCCACCTCAGCAGTAGCAGATTGAGCATGCCATGCCCCTACGCCCTTACCGTAGCTCTAGTTTCTGATTTCGGGCTTCCATCCCAAGAGGCCTGGCCCCCAAACTCCCCAGATTCAGGACCCCCCTGTAACAAGGCAGAAACCTGAATGCCATGCAGGGGGAAGCCATGACATTTGGAGCTCCAAAGTTTCCTCAGAGAGGGAGAAACCAGCATGCCCCTCTAAAGCCACCCCCACGATCAGCCGTCCCTCTGGCCAGAAACCCTGACTCTTCTGCATTGCAGGATGCATTTCCTCAACTCAATTCTGAGGGTATCTCACCTCTGTGTCGGCTGATCAGGCCTGTCCTGCCCAGCCCATTACCCTTAACCCTATGTTGCATTTTCAGGCTTCCTTCCCCAGGGGCCTATCCACCAAGCCCTCTAGATTGGTAAACTTGGAGCCACACTGTAGGAGTCCCCCTGCCACCCAGCAGGAAACTTGTCCCTTTGGAGCTGTGCGGAACCCTCAGAGCCAGAGAAACCTGCATGACCCCATTAGGACTCCCCCACATTCTGCAGCCCCCTGGCCACAAACCCAGAGCCTGATTCACCACCTGACCCCCATTCTCAACTCAGCTCCTTGGGGAACTCACCTCAACACCAGCAGTTCGGGCCTGCCACGCCACTAGCTCAGCTCTGCTCATGGACACCACCAGCTCTAGGCAGACCTAGAACTCCCCTGTCTGCGGCAAAGCTCTGGGATCCCCCCTCCTTCTTCCCAATTTACACTGGCCCAGGCATTCATGAGAAAGGGGAAGGCTACCTCTTGAATGCTTAATACCTCCTTTCCTCTTCAGCCCTATTTCTCTCCACTTACCTTTGCACCTGGGCAAACTGAAAGTAACATATCAATGGAACATGTACATGCTCTGAGATCTAAATCTTTCATGGCAACTTTCTGAGGGCTCCTTATGCAATAGGAAACTAGTGTATCCTGCCACAGAGTGTTTCATAATGAACAGCTACAGAACAGGAGAGCAAAAGTCATTCCAGTTTTACCTCAGTCTTCATGAAGTAGAACATGGTCTTCTTTTCTTCATTGACTTCAATTCCAATTCGTTTCCATGCAATGTTCATTCCTCTCCTTCAGGGGTAGGATTTTGTGATTCCTCACCTGCATAGAACACCCAGAGCTCATCACAACAAGTACTCTCCCTAATAGCTGTCACCCACTTAACTCTTCGCCCCACACACCCGCCCCCTAGCAACCCTCGATTTTGCTCTAGGTTAGAGTCTGTTTCCTCATTGGCCTTTCTCTCCTCACTATGTTCATCTGTTTTCTTTCTGAAATTCCATAGAGGTCAAGATATAGGCTATTGGTCTTTTCTTACTGATTTTACTTAGCTAAATCCACTGTAGATCCATCCACATCCTTGCAGATGGTAAGATTTCATCCTTTTTGAACCTGGATCCTATTCCATTAAGAAGATGTGGGAGAATGAATACACATACACACACACACACACACACACACACACAAACATATGATATATATGAGTGATATATATATATATATCACTCATCAGTGAATGGACATTTGGTCTCCCTCCATTGTTTTACAATGGTTGAAAATGCTGCTGTAAATATCACGGTGCTTATACCCCACTGAATGTGCATTTTTGTGCCCTTTAGGGAAATAACTAGGAGGGCAATTGCTGGATCCTACTGTTGTTCAGTTCTTAGCTTTTGGAGGACACACTGTATTCTTTCCAAGAGTGGCTGCAACAACACGCATGCCCACCAACAATGTAGGAGGGTTCCGGTTTTGGGTGGTTTTTTTTTTTTTTAGATTTTATTTATTTATTTGACAGAGGTCACAAGTAGGCAGAGAGGCAGGCAGAGAGAGAGGACGAAGCAGACTCCCCGCTGAGCAGAGAGCCCAATGCGGGGCTCAATCTCAGGACCCTGAGACCATGACCTGAGCCGAAAGCAGTGGCTTAACCCACTGAGCCACACAGGTGCCCCCGAGGGTTCCACTTTAAACAGAACATTCCCTGCCAGCAATTACCTAAGGAGGAAATATAAAACCTGTGGGAAAACCTGACTCACTGAGCATCAGGAAAGCAGCCACAGAAATTCAGCCCAGGGTTCCTGACACCAAGTCCCTTGAAGCCAACAGAGTGCCTTTATCCAGGGAAATTCCCAAAGACTCTCCTTCTGACTTCACTACCCATGAAACTGCAGAGAAAATACAGCATGTCCAACCATATATAGCTGTTTGATTGAACCTAGGAAGACAAGCATCCCTTTTAAATTGTCCAAGACTCCTTGGAATCATTTTGAATTTTCCCTCTGCCCTCATTGGAACTCTTTGGATTCAAAGACGAATCCATTAGGATACATCACCTTGGACAAAGAGGAAGCCATCATCCAAGTCTCTATCTGACCACAAACAGCCACCTCACTCTAGATGCCAGCCGTTCCACCAGAGCCTAGGCCCAGTGGAGTAAACACTGTTCGGTGAAGGAATACTTTCTATGTTCAAAAGGCACACCAAGTCAATCTCACCTTCCCTTTCGAATCCAAGGGATTTCCTAGGAAAGAGATGTTCCAAATACCTTTGTAAGCCAGAAATAAAGAGAGAAAATGAGATCCCTGCCAGGTGCTCCCTGCAGAGAAACTCAGGAGCTCTGGCACCCGCACGAGATTGCTTACAGCTGGTTCAGTGTGCCATTTGTGAGCTCCACTGGAGACAAGAGAAAAGCCCAGGAAATTTGGGGTGAAAGGGAATTTTTACCTGCCATCCTGGCATGGATGTGACATTGTGACCCACAGGCCTGCTGTTTTCTCTGAACACTGACGTCCTGGGACAAGCTGCATGACTGACTCAGACGCTGACTTCCAAACTTCAGGTCTCATGGAGCCAGAGTGAAGAAGGGTTGTCAGGTGCAGATAAGCAGGCGTCTCCCACCTAAAGCCTGCACACCTGCTCTGATTCCTGGGAGAAGGAGAGACGCAGGCTTGTTTCTTAACTGGTCATTCACTTCCCTCTCAAGCTGGTCAATGCCCTTGTCCTTTTTGGAGAAACAAACATACTTTTCCAAACAAACACTCAGCTCCTCGGTTCCAAATGCACCATGAGTCGGGTTTGGTTCCCCTGGCTCCAGAACCCACCTGGGAGGACCCTCCTGAACCATCCTGACAGCACATTACCAGCAAACCTGGGGAAAGAGGGCACAATGCTGAGTGGGGGACAGGCTCCATCAATTCTTACCACCACCCTTGAGCCTGGAGAAACAGAGACTATACAGCTCACCACTCCGTCCTGTAAAAAGAAGCTGTAGTGCCTCACGTTTCAGGGTCTCTCACCGGGCACCTCCGCCCTGCCTTCAGAGCCAGCAAGCTGCACTGACTCCTCTTCAGGTGTGTTTCCCATGGCAGCTCGCCGCTGCCTCCAGTGGTGGCAAGCAGCATCGCCATGCCTTCCAGGGTATCTCACACCACTGCTCACCACTCCCTCCAGTGGAGTGAACTGGCACTGCCGGGCCTTCCATAGACTCATTTTTTTCTTATTTGTTTATTTACAGCATAACAGTGTTCATTGTTTTGGCATCACACCCAGTGCTCCATGCAGTACGTGCCCTCCCTATTAACCACCACCTGATTCCTCAAACTCCCACCCCACCCTGCCCCTCCAAAACCCTCTGGTTGTTTTTCAGAGTCCATAGTCTCTCATGGTTCATCTCCCCTTCCAGTTTCTCTCAACTCCCTCTCCTCTCCATCTCCCTATGTCCTCCGTGTTATTTGCTATGCTCCACAAATAAGTGAGACCATATGATACATGACTCTCTCTCTGCTTGACTTATTTCGCTCAGCATAATTTCTTCCAGTCCCGTCCATGTTGCTACAAAAGTTGGGTATTCATCCTTTCTGATGGAGGCATAATACTCCATTGCGTATATGTACCACATCTTCCTTATCCATTCATCCGTTGAAGGGCATCTTGGTTCTTTCCACAGTTTGGTGAGCATAGCCATTGCTACAATAAACATTGGGGTACAGATGGCCCTTCTTTTCACTACATCTGTATCTTTGGGGTAAATACCCAGCAGTGCAATTGCAGGGTCATAGGGAAGCTCTATTCTTAATTTCTGGAGGAATCTCCACACTGTTCTCCAAAGTGGCTGCACCAACTTGCATTCCCACCAACAGTGTAAGAGGGTTCCCCTTTCTCCACATCCTCTCCAACAATCGTTGTTTCCTGTCTTGCTAATTTTGGCCATTCTAACTGGTGTCAGGTGGTATCTCAATATGGTTTTAATTTGAATCTCCCTGATGGCTAGTGATGATGAACATTTTTTCATGTGTCTGATAGCCATTTGTATGTCTTCGTTGGAGAAGTGTCTGTTCATATCTTCTGCCCATTTTTGGATATGATTCTCTGTTTTGTGTGTGTTGAGTTTGAGAAGTTCTTTATAGATCCTGGATATCAACCTTTTGTCTGTACTGTCATTTGCAAATATCTTCTCCCATTCCGTGGGTTGCCTTTTTGTTTGGTGGACTGTTTCCTTTGCTGTGCAGAAGCTTTTGATCTTGATGAAGTGCCAAAAGTTTATTTTCGCTTTTGTTTCCTTGGCCTTTGGAGACATATCTTGAAAGAAGTTGCTGTGGCTGATATCGAAGAGGTTACTGCCTATGTTCTCCTCTAGGATTCTGATGGATTCCTGTCTCATGATGAGGTCTTTTATCCATTTCGAGTGTAAGAGAATGGTTGAGTTTCATTATTCTACATATAGCTGTCCAGTTTTCCCAGCACCATTGATTGAAGAGACTGTCTTTTTTTCCATTGAATATTTTTTCCTGTTTTGTCGAAGATTATTTCACCGTGGAGTTGAGGGTCCATATCTGGGCTCTCCACTCTGTTCCACTGGTCTATGTGTCTGTTTTTATGCCAGGACCACGCTGTCTTGGTGATCGCAGCTTTGTAGTAAAGCTTGAAATCGGGTAACGTGATGCCGCCAGTTTTGTTTTTGTTTTTCAACATTTCCTTAGCAATTCGGGGTCTCTTCTGATTCCATACAAATTTTAGGATTATTTGCTCCAGCTCTTTGAAAAATACCGGTGGAATTTTGATCGGAATGGCATTAAAAGCATAGATTGCTCTAGGCAGTATAAACATTTTAACAATGTTTATTCTTCCAATCCAAGAGCATGGAATTGTCTTCCATCTTTTTGGGTCTTCTTCAGTTTCTTTCATGAGTGTTCTGTAGTTCCTCGAGTACAGGTCCTTTACCTCTTTGGTTAGGTTTATTCCCAGGTATCTTATGGTTCTTGGTGCTATAGTAAATGGAATCGATTCTCTAATTTCCCTTTCTGTATTTTCATTGTTAGTGTATAAGAAAGCCACTGATTTCTGTACATTGACTTTGTATCCTGCCACGTTACTGAATTGCTGTATGAGTCTAGTAGTTTGGGGGTGGAGTCTTTGGGGTTTTCCATATAAAAAATCATGTCATCTGCGAAGAGAGAGAGTTTGACTTCTTCCTTGCCAATTTGGATACCTTTTATTTCTCTTTGTTGTCTGATTGCCATTGCTAGGACTTCTAATACTATGTTGAACAAGAGTGGTGAGAGTGGGCATCCAAGCCCATTAGAATAACGTCAGACCTTTTCACAGAGACCTGGCAAGCCAGGAAGGGCTGGCAAAATATATTCAGAGTACTAAATGAGAAGAACATGCAACCAAGAATACTATATCCGGCAAGACTGACATTTAAAATGGATGGAGAGATAAAGAGTTTCCAAGATCAGCAAGGCTTAAAAGACTATGCAACCACCAAGCCGACACTGCAGGAAATATTAAGGGGGGTCCTATAAAAGAGAAAAAATCCTAAGAATATCATTGAACAGAAATATAGAAACAATCTACAGACAGAAAGACTTCAAAGGCAACATGACATGAATCAAAACCTATCTCTCAATAATCACTCTCAATGTGAATGGCCTAAATGCGCCCATAAAACGACACAGGGTTGCAGATTGGATAAAACGACAGGACCCATCCGTATGTTGTCTACAAGAGACCCATTTTGAACCTAAGGATACACCCAGACTGAAAGTGAACGTATGGAGAAGCATCTTTCACGCCAATGGGCCTCAAAAGAAGGCCGGGGTAGCGATTCTCATATCAGATAAATTAGATTTTAAACTAAAGACTGTAGTCAGAGATACAGAAGGACACTCCATAATTCTTAAAGGGACTATCCGCCAAGATGATCTAACAATTGTGAATATCTATGCCCCCAATATGGGAGCACCCAATTCCATAAGAAAACTATTAATCAAGATAAAGAGTCATATTGATATGAATACAATAATAGTAGGAGATCTTCATACGCCTCTCTCAAAAATAGACAGATCATCGAAGCAGAAAATTAAAAAAGAAATAAGAGCATTGAATGAAACATTGGACCAGATGGACCTCATAGACATATACAGAACATTCCACCCTAAAACAACAGAATACACATTCTTCTCAAGTGCACATGGAACCTTCTCCAGAATAGAGCACATACGGCGTAACAAGGATTGAGGATGCCTGATACTCATGCTGGGAATTTGCCTGCCACGCAGGGCACCGCTGTGCTGTTTGGAGCTGCGCTGAACCCTCAGAGCTGGAGAAACTTCCATGCACCCCTGAAGTCACCCCCAGGTTATGCGAACGTCTGGACACACACCTAGAGGCTAAGACCCCGTCTGACACCCGAGCTCAACTCAGCGCACCAGGGCACCTGCCTCTGCACTGGCATATCAGGTCTACCATGGCCCTAGGCCTTAACCCTATCCCTAATTTTGGTTTTCAGGTATCATCCCCAAGAGTCCTGACCCCAAGACCCCAAGATTAAAGAATCCTGAGTGACACCCCAGGACTCTGTCCACCATGCAGGAGGAAACCATGCTGTTTGGAGCTGTGTCGAATCCTCAGAGTGGGAGAAACCTGCACGGTTCACCTGAGGCTATCCCCCACCCTCTGCTCACTATTGGGCCACAAATGTGGAGGCTGGCACTCAGCCTGCCTACCACCCAGGAGGAAACCGTGCCATTTGAAACTGAGTAGAACACTCAGAGTGGGAGAAACTGCATGCCTCCCTGAGCACAACCCCCTCCTTCAGCGGTCCCCTGACCACAAACCTGGACCCTCTCATGCCACCGGACCTCTGCCCTCAATTCATCCCCCTGGGATCCCTTCTCAGTGCCAGCAAATTGGGCCTGCCATGCCCCTGACCCTAACCTTAAGCCTAGGTTGCTTTTTCAGTCTTCATCCCCAGAGGCTGGTCCCCCAATTCCTCCATATTTGGACCCCTGAGCCACAACCCAGTGCTCTGTCTGCCACCCAGGAGGAAACCGTTCTGTTTGGAGCTGCACAGAACCATCGGAATGGGAGAAATCTTCATGCTCCCTGAAGCCACCTCCAACTTCGGCCACCCCCCAGGCACAAACCCAGATCGTAATGCACCACCTGACCATGGCCCTCAACTCAGTACCCCAGACATCTAGCCTCAGCACCAGCAGATCAGGCCAGCCATGCCCCTGTGCTCTTTTCCAAGCCCTAGGTTGTGTTTTCAGTCTTCTGTCCTCTGATGATTGACACCAAAGCTCCGCTGATGGGTTACACCTGAACTATACCAGAATATTTCTTGGCCCCCTGAGGCTATCCCACTTTCAGCACCCCCCGTTCACACCTAGATCTTAACACTCACACTGACCCACGTCCTCAACTCTGCTCCCCAGGTCACTCCTCTCAGGGTGGCCTATTGAGACTGACATGACCCTCAGCCCTAACCAAAACTTAGGTACATTTTCTGTCTTGTGTCCCAAGAATACAGGTACCAAAGCCCCACATAAGTGGGACCCCTGAGAAATGCCAGAGTACTCTGTCTTCAACCCAGAAGGAAACAGTAGAATTGGAACTCTGCCAAGGACTGAGAGCAGGAGAAATCTGCCTTTCCCCCCATGGCCACCAACCCGGAGCCTGACTCAGACTGACCCATGTTCTCTACTCAGTCCCCGTGAGAGCTCTGCACAGCACCAGCAAATCAGGCCTGTCATGTTGCTGGGACCTAGCCCTAACCCTAGGTTGGGGTTTCATGCTCTGTCCCCAGAGGACCGGCACCCAAGTCCCACGGATGGGGACCCCTGAGCAATATTTGAGATCTCTGCCTGCCACCCAGAAGGAAACCATACCATTTGGGACTCTGCAAAGGATTCTGAGCAGGAGAAATCTGCCACGCACCACTGAGTTCACCCAGAGTCAGCAGCTGGACACAAACCTGAACCTGACACTTACTCTATCCATCCCTCTGTACTCAGCCCTCTGGATAGCTTGCCACACCACCATCAGATTGGGCCTGCCATGCTCCTAACCCCTAACTGAAGCTTAGTTTGTGTTCTGAGCATTCAATTCCTAGGGGTCTGGCTCCCTACCCCACGGACTGGGGTCACCTTAGCCATACCACAGGACTCATCCTAACACACAGGAGGAAAGCGTGCCATGTAGACCTCTAGAAAGTATTCAAAGCAGGATAAAATGCCTGCCCATCTGAGCCTATACCAGCAAACCCCCAATTTCAGTGGCCTCTAGGTCACAAACCCTGTGCCTGACCAGAACCAGAACACTCATCCTTCATTCCAGCCTCTAGGAACCACACACACTGTCAGCTGTTTGGGCCTGCAATGTCCTTCGGCCCTAACTCTATCCCTAGCTTGGGTTCTCATGTCTCCGTCCCCTAAGGGTGGGCTCCAAAGCCCTAGGATTTGGGGATGCCTGAGCAATACCACAGGACTCAGCCTCACACCCAGATGGAAATCTTTCCATAATGGACTCCAGTAAGTATATAGGTCAGTATAAATATGAAGGCCCATCTGTTTCCATCCCAGTGAACTCCCACATTCAAGGGCTCATGGATTGAAACCCTGAGCCGGACACTCACCCTGACCCATGTCCTCAACTCAGCCCTCCAGGACGCTCACCACACGGTTGGCAATTCAGACCTTCCATTTTCCTAGGTCCTAACCCTAACCCTATTTGGAGTTCTGAGAGGTCCATCTGTAGAGGCCTGGATCCCAAGCCCCGGGTATTGGGAACACTGTAGCAAAACCAGAGGACCAGCCCGCCACACAAAAGGAAACTCCTTTTTTTACTCCAGACTGGATTCAGAGCATGAGACATCTGAATGCAAACCTGAGACAATGTCAGTGAACCTACACTTCCATCCACCCTCTGAAGACAATCCCTGAGCTTGATACACACCCTAAATCTCCATTGTATCTCAGACCTTGTGAAAATCTCCAAAGTTCTGGCTGATTGTATCTTCTAGGCTTCTGGGCCTTAATCCAACGGAAGGTCTAGACATGGGTGAAAATATGAACAGATATTTCTCCAATGATGACACGCATGTGACCAACAGATATATACATAAATGTTCTATATCACATGGCTTCTGGGAAATGCAAATCTAAACCACATTGAGGTGTCCTATCACACCAGGCAGAATGTCTAAAGTTAACAGGACATGAAACCACAAATATTGGTGAGGATGCAGAGAATGGAGAACCCTCCTACACTCCTGGTTGGAATGCAGACTGTTATATCCACTCTGGAAAACAGTACGGGGTTTCCTCAAGAAGTTAAAAGTAAAGTTACCCTAAAACACAGCTATTTCACTACAGGGCTTTTACCACAAAAATAGAGATGTAGGGGAAAGAACTGGCACATGCACCCCAGTGTTAATCGCAACAATATCCACTCTAGATAAACTATGGAAAGAACCCAGATATCTATGGACAGAGGAATGGATAAAGAAGATGTGGTTCATATATTCAATGGAATATTCCTCAGCCACCAGAAAGGATGAATACTTACCATCACATCAACCTGGATGGGTCTGGAAGATATTATGCTGAGTAAAATATGTCAATGAAAGAAACACAATTATCATACGGTTTCACTCATATGTGAAATATCAGAAACAGGGCAGAGAACCGTAGGCAAAGGAAGGGGAAACAGAATGGGAAGTCATCAGAGATGGGGAAAAAACCATGATAGACTCTTAACTATAGCAACCAACTGAGGGTTGCTGGATGGGGGGGTGGGGGGGTAACTGGGGTGATGGGCATTAAGGAGGGCACGTGATGCAATACACATCTGATATATTATTTAACACTACATCTGAAAATAATGATGTATGATAAGTTGGCTCATTGAATTCAAATAAAAAATGAAAGAACTCAAATAAACTACCCTAACAATTTGTATGGAATCACAAAAGATACTGAACAACCAGCACAATGTTATGAAGGAAAACAAAGCTGGAGGCGTCACAATTCCATATTTCAAATTATACTACAAAGCTGCATTCATCCTCACAGTATGGGACTGGCAAAAAAAAAAAATACACACAGTGACCAAGGAAACGGAATAGAAGCTCAGACATCAGCCCACAATCACGTGCCCAATTGATCTTCTGCAAAACAGGCAAAACTATTAAAAGGGAAAAGGACAGTTTCTACAACAAATGGTGTTGGGAAAACTGAACAGCTATGCACAAAACAATGAAATTAGACTGCTTTCTTACACCATATGGACAAATAAACTCAAAACAGTTTCAAGACCTCAATGTGAGACCTTAAATCATAAAAATCCTACAAGAGGGCACAGACAGTAACTTCTCTGACATGAACCATACATTTAATAGACATGCCTCCTAAGGCAAAGGAAACAAAAGCAAAAATAAACTACTAGAGCTCCATCAATATAAAAACTTACCGCACAGCAGAACAGCAATGAAAATGTAATAAATAGAATACAACGTACTTAATAGGAGAAGATGTTTGCAAATATCATGTGCAATAAAGGGGTAGTGTCCAAAATATGTAGAACTGATACAACGCAACAACCAAAAAACAAAAAATCCAATTAAAAAATAGACAGAAGACATGAACAGACATTGCTCCAAAGAAGACATACAGATGGCCAACAGTCACGTGAGAAGATGTTCACATCAGCCATCAACAGGAAAATCCAAATGAAAAGGTCCATGAGATATTACCTCATACTATCAGAATGGCTAACAGCACCAGCACAAGAAAACAAATGTTGGGAGGATGTGGGTAAAAGGGAACCCTCTTGCACTGTGGTGGGAATGCTAGCTGCTGCAGTCCCTGTGGAAAACAGTATCACTGTTCCTCAAAACGTTAAATATTAGAACTACCTTATAATCCAGCAATCACACTACCGGGTGATTACCCGACGAATATGAGAACAGTAACTCAAAAGGATACATGTGCCCCTATGTTTCTTGCAACATTAATTACAATATTACAATATGGAAACAATCCAAGTATTTCTTGATCACTTGATAAATGAGATGATAAATGTATACACACGCACACACACACACACACACACACACAGTGTGAAATTACTCAGCCATAAAAAATCTTGCCATTTGCAGACACATGGATGGAGCTAGAGAATACTATCCTAAGTGAAATCAGTCAGTCAGAGAAAGACAAAGGCCTTTGGATGTCACTCTTCCATGGAATTTAGGAAACAAACATACATAAATAAAGGAGAAAGAAGATCCAAAACAAAAACCGACTCTGTGGTTACCAGAGTGGAAGTGGATGGAGGGATGAGTGATATAGATGACGGGGACTAAGAGTACAATTTTCTTTTTTTTATTTGTTTATTTTCAACATAACAGTGTTCACTGGTTTTGCACCACACCCAGTGCTCCATGCAGTATGTGCCCTCCCTATTACCCACCACCTGGTTCCCCAACCTCCCAACCCCCGCCCTTCCAAAACACTCAGGTTGTTTTTCAGAGTCCATAGTCTCTCATGGTTCATCTCCCCTTCCAGGTTCCCTCAACTCCCTCTCCTCTCCATCTCCCCATGTCCTCCGTGTTCTTTGTTATGCTCCACAAATAAGGGAGACCATATGATATTTGACTCTCTCTGCTTGACTTATTTCACTCAGCATAATCTCTTCGAGTCCCGTCCATGTTGCTACAAAAGTTGGGTATTCATCCTTTCTGGTGGAGGCATAATACTCCATTGTGTATATGTACCACATCTTCCTTATCCATTCATCCATTGAAGGGCATCTTGGTTCTTTCCACAGTTTGGTGGCCATTGCTGCAATAAACATTGGGGTACAGATGGCTCTTCTTTTCACTCCGTCTGTATCTTTGGGGTAAATACCCATCAGTGTAATTGCAGGGTCATAGGGAAGCTCTATTTTTAATTTCTTGAGTCATCTGCACACTGTTCTCCAAAGTGGCTGCACTAAATTGCAGTCTCACCAACAGTGTAACAGGGTTCCACTTTCTCGACATCCTCTCCAACAAACGTTATTTCCTGTCTTCCTAATTTTGGACATTCTAACTGGTGTCAGGTGGTATCTCAATGTAGTTTTAATTAGAATCTCCCTGATGGCGAGGCAGACGCCTCCCTCTCCAAGGATTCTGGGGGTCTCACCTTGGCGGTGGCAGCTGGGGCCGGGCCTGCCACGAAATCCGGGCCCGGTCAGGCTTGCTTGTTCAGCCTTCCATTGCCAGGGGCCTGTACCTAGGGCCTCACCCCGATAATCCTGAGTCCCGGGCCACAAGTCCACCACAGTCCCAGAGACAATGGTGCCTTTCGCGCTGCGTCCCAGCCGAGGAGAGAGATCAATTCGTTCCCCCACAGAGGCCAGACCCCTCCACGGGCGCCCCGGGGGCCTGCCACGGCGAAGGCGGACGCCCGGCCACGGCGCCTCCATCAACTCTGCTGGGGAAAACTCCCCGGCGCCGGGACCGCCGACCGCGCCCCATCGTCACGGCTCGTTTTCCGGGTGGCCGCGACATGCCCCAAGAGAGAAAGGGTCCTGTTCCACACGGAACTGGGCGGTCACCACGGCTGCCGAAAGCCGGCCAATTCTCACAAGCGTTCTGCCCAAATCGATCCCGATTTGGGCATAACGCTCGTGAGAATTGGCCGGAAAACAGGTGGCAAACACACTTCGGGAACGAAGGGGCCGCAGGGCCGCCCCCCCGGGGTCCTGTCCGGGATCGCGCGTCGTCGCGTTCCGGCACCGCCAGGAGGAGCTCCGGGAGGCGGGCCCCGGGGAGGCCGACGCCTCCCGCTCCTCAGCCTCCGGGGGGCCCTCCCTGGCGCCAGCAGCTGGGGCCGGGCCTGCACCGAAAGCCGGGCCCGGGTCCAGGCCTGCTTGCTCAGCCTTCCGTTGCCAGGGGCTTGAGCCTGGGGCTTCCGCATGGGGAACTCTGAGTCCCACGCCACGAGTCCCCCCGACCACTCCGGAGACAACGGCACCTTTCGCGGCTTCGTCCCAGCCGTGGAGTGAGAGATCACTCCGTTCCCCCACAGAGGCCAGCCCCCTCCATGGGCGCCCCGGCCGCCCGCCACGGCGTAGGCGGACGCCCGGCCCCGGCGCCTCCATCCACACTGCTCGGGGAAAACTCCCCGGCGCCGGGGCCTCCGGCCGCGCCCCATCGTCGCGGCTCGTTTTCCGGATGGCCGCGCCATGCCCAGAGCGAGAAAGGGCCCTGCTCCACGCGGCACTGAGCGCTGACCAGGGCTGCCCAACGCCGGCCAATTCTCACGAGCGTTCTGCCCAAATCGATCCCGATTTGGGCAGAACGCTCGTGAGAATTGCCGGAAAACGCCCGGCGAACACACTTCGGGCAACAGAGGGCCGCAGGGCCGCCCCCCTGGGGCCCTGTCCGGGATCGCGTGTCGTCGCGTTCCGGCACCGCCAGGAGGAGCTCCGGGAGGCGGGCCCCGGGGAGGCCGACGCCTCCCGCAACTCAGCCTCCGGGGGTCCCCTCCCTGGCGCTGGCCGCTGGGGCCGGGCCAGCCCCAAAAGCCGAGCCCGGGCCCGGGCCTGCTTGATCAGCCTTCCGTTGCCAGGGGCCTGAGCCTGGGGGCCTCCACATGGGGAACACTGAGTCCCGTGCTACGAGTCCCCCCGACCGTCCCGGCGACAACGGCAACTTTCGCGGCTTCGTCCCAGCCGTGGAGTGAGAGATCACTCCGTTCCCCCACAGAGGCCAGCCCCCTCCACGGGCGCCCCGTCCGCCCGCCACGGCGGAGGCGGACGCCCGGCCACGGCGCCTCCATCCACTCTGCTCGGGGAAAACTCCCCGGCGCCGGGGCCGCCGGCCGCGCCCCATCGTCGCGGCTCGTTTTCCGGGTGGCTGCGCCATGCCCCGAGCGAGAAAGGGCCCTGCTCCACGCGGCACTGAGCGCTGACCAGGGCTGCCCAACGCCGGCGAATTCTCACGAGCCTTCTGCCCAAATCGATCCCGATTTGGGCAGAAGGCTCGTGAGAATTGGCCGGAAAACGCCCGGCGAACACACTTCGGGCACCACAGGGCCGCAGGGCCGCCCCCCCGGGGCCCTGTCCGGGATCGCGTGTCGGCGCGTTCCGGCACCGCCAGGAGGAGCTCCGGGAGGCGGGCCCCGGGGAGGCCGACGCCTCCCGCTCCTCAGCCTCTGGGTGTCCCCTCCCTGGCGCCGGCCGCTGGGGCCGGGCCAGCCCCGAAAGCCGGGCCCGGGCCCAGGCCTGCTTGCTCAGCCTCCGATGCCAGGCGCCTGAGCCTGGGGGCCTCCGCATGGGGAACACTGAGTCCCGCGCCACGAGTCCCCCCGACCGTCCCGGCGACAACGGCACCTTTCGCGGCTTCGTCCCAGCCGTGGAGTGAGAGATCACTCCGTTCCCCATAGAGGCCAGGCCCCTCCACGGGCGCCCCGGCCGCCCGCCACGGCGGAGGCGTACGCCCGGCCACGGCGCCTCCATCCACTCTGGTCGGGGAAAACTCCCCGGCGCCAGGGCCGCCGGCCGCGCCCCATCGTCGCGGCTCGTTTTCCGGGTGGCCGCGCCAGCCCCGAGCGAGAAAGGGCCCTGCTCCACGCGGCACTGGGCGCTGACCAGGGCTGCCCAACGCCGGCCAATTCTCACGAGCGTTCTGCTAAAATCGATCCTGATTTGGGCAGAAAGCTCGTGAGAATTGCACCAGAGGGCCGCAGGGCCACCCCCCCGGGGCCCTGTCCGGGATCGCGTGTCGTTGCGTTCCGGCACCGCCAGGAGGAGCTCCGGGAGGCGGTCCCCGTGGAGGCCGAGCCTCCCGCTCCTCAGCCTCCGGGGGTCCCCTCCCTGGCGCCGGCCGCTGGGGCCGGGCCAGCCCCGAAAGCCGTGCCCGGACCCGGGCCTGCTTGTTCATCCTTCCGTTGCCAGGGGCCTGTGACTGGGGGCCTCCGCATGGGGAACACTGAGTCCCGCGCCACGAGACCCCCCGACCGTCCCGGCGACCACGGCAGCTTTTGCGTCTTCGTCCCAGCCGTGGAGTGAGAGATCACTCCGTTCCGCCACAGAGGCCAGCCCCCTCCACGGGCGCCCCGGCCGCCCGCCACGGCGGAGGCGGACGCCCAGCCACGGCGCCTCCATCCACTCTGCTCGGGGAAAACTCCCCGGCGCCAGGGCCGCCGGACGCGCCCCATCGTCGCGACTCGATTTCCGGGTGGCCGCGACATGCCCCGAGCGAGAAAGGGCCCTGCTCCACGCGGCACTGGGCGCTGACCAGGGCTGCCCAACGCCGGCCAATTCTCACGAGCGTTCTGCCCAAATCGATCCTGATTTGTGCAGAACGCTCCTGAGAATTGGCCGGAAAACACCAGCCGAACACACTTCGGGCACCAGAGGGCCGCAGGGCTGCCCCCCCGGGGCCCTGTCCGGGATCGCGTGTCGTCGCGATCCGGCACCGCCAGGAGGAGCTCCGGTGGCGGGCCCCGGGGAGGCCGACGCCTCCCACTCCTCAGCGTCCGGGGGTTCCCTCCCTGGCGCCGGCTGCTGGGGCCGGGCCAGCCCCGAAAGCCGGGCCCGGGCCCGGTCCTGCTTGCTCAGCCTTCCGTTGCCAGCGGCCTGAGCCTGGGGGCCTCAGCATGGGGAACCCTGAGTCCCGCGCCACGAGTCCCCCCGACCGTCCCGGCGGCAATGGCAACTTTCGCGGCTTCGTCCCAGCCGTAGAGTGAGAGATCACTCCTTTACCCCACAGAGGCCAGCCCCCTCCACGGGCGCCCCGGCCGCCCGCCATGGCGGAGGCGGACGCCCTGCCACCGAGCCTCCATCCACTCTGCTCGGGGAAAACTCCCCGGCGCCGGGGCCGCCGGCCGCGCCCCATCGTCGCGGCTCGTTTTCCGGGTGGCCGCGCCATGCCCCGAGCGAGAAAGGGCCCTGTTCCACGCGGAACTGGGCGCTGACCAGGGCTGCCCAACTCCGGCCAATTCTCACGAGCGTTCTGCCCAAATCGATCCCGATTTGTGCAGAACGCTCATGAGAATTGGCCGGAAAACGCCCGGCAAACACACTTCGGGCACCAGAGGGCCGCAGGGCCGCCCTCCCGGGGCCCTGTCCGGGATCGTGTTTCGTCGCGTACCGGCACCGCCAGGAGGAGATCCGGGAGGCGGGCCCCGGGGAGGCCGACGCCTCCCGCTCCTCAGCCTCTGGGTGTCCCCTCCCTGGCGCCGGCCGCTGGGGCCGGGCCAGCCCCGAAAGCCGGGCCCGGGCCCAGGCCTGCTTGCTCAGCCTCCGATGCCAGGGGCCTGAGCCTGGGGGCCTCCGCATGGGGAACCCTGAGTCCCGCGCCACGAGTCCCCCCGACCGTCCCGGCAACAACGGCAACTTTCGCGGCTTCGTCCCAGCCGTGGAGTGAGAGATCACTCCGTTCCCCCACAGAGGCCAGCCCCCTCCACGGGCGCCCCGGCCGCCCGCCACGGCGGAGACGGACGCCCGGCCACGGCGCCTCCATCCACTCTGCTCGGGGAAAACTCCCCGGCGCCGGGGCCGCCGGCCGCGCCCCATCGTCGCGGCTCGTTTTCCGGGTGGCCGCGCCATGCCCCGAGCGAGAAAGGGCCCTGCTCCACGCGGCCCTGGGCGCTGACCAGGGCTGCCCAACGCCGGCCAATTCTCACGAGCGTTCTGCCCAAATCGATCCCGATTTGGGCAGAACGCTCGTGAGAATTGGCCGGAAAACGCCCGGCGAACACACTTCGGGCACCACAGGGCCGCAGGGCCGCCCCCCCGGGGCCCTGTCTGGGATCGCGTGTCGTCGCGTTCCGGCACCGCCAGGAGGAGCTCCGGGAGGCGGACCCGGGGAGGCCGACGCCTCCCGCTCCTCAGCCTCCGGGGGTCCCCTCCCTGGCGCCGGCCGCTGGGGCCGGGCCAGCCCCGAAAGCCGGGCCCGGGCCCGGGCCTGCTTGCTCAGCCTTCCGTTGCCAGGGGCCTGAGCCTGGGGACCTCCGCATGGGGATCCCTGAGTCCCGCGCCACGAGTCCCCCCGACCGTCCCGGCGACCACGGCACCTTTCGCGGCTTCGTCCCAGCCGTGGAGTGAGAGATCACTCCGTTCCCCCACAGAGGCCAGCCCCCTCCACGGGCGCCCCGGCCGCCCGCCACGGCGGAGTCGGACGCCCGGCCACGGCGCCTCCATCCACTCTGCTCGGGGAAAACTCCCCGGCGCCGGGGCCGCCGGCCGCGCCCCATCGTCGCTGCTCGTTTTCCGGGTGGCCGCGCCATGCACCGAGCGAGAAAGGGCCCTGCTCCACGCGGCCCTGGGCGCTGACCAGGGCTGCCCAACGCCGGCCAATTCTCACGAGCGTTCTGCCCAAATCGATCCCGATTTGGGCAGAACGCTCGTGAGAATTGGCCGGAAAACGCCCGGCGAACACACTTCGGGCACCAGAGGGCCGCAGGGCCGCCCCCCCGGGGCCCTGTCCGGGATCGCGTGTCGGCGCGTTCCGGCACCGCCAGGAGGAGCTCCGGGAGGCGGGCCCCGGGAAGGCCGACGCCTCCCGCTCCTCAGCCTCCGGGGGTCCCCTCCCTGGCGCCGGCCGCTGGGGCCGGGCCAGCCCCGAAAGCCGGGCCCGGGCCCGGGCCTGCTTGCTCAGCCTTCCGTTGCCAGGGGCCTGAGCCTGGGGGCCTCCGCATGGGGAACCCTGAGTCCCGCGCCACGAGTCCCCCCGACCGTCCCGGCGACCACGGCACCTTTCGCGGCTTCGTCCCAGCCGTGGAGTGAGAGATCACTCCGTTCCCCCACAGAGGCCAGCCCCCTCCACGGGCGCCCCGGCCGCCCGCCACGGCGGAGGCGGACGCCCGGCCACGGCGCCTCCATCCACTCTGCTCGGGGAAAACTCCCCGGCGCCGGGGCCGCCGGCCGCGCCCCATCGTCGCGGCTCGTTTTCCGTGTGGCCGCGCCATGCCCCGAGCGAGAAAGGGCCCTGCTCCACGCGGCCCTGGGCGCTGACCAGGGCTGCCCAATGCCGGCCAATTCTCACGAGCGTTCTGCCCAAATCGATCCCGATTTGGGCAGAACGCTCGTGAGAATTGGCTGGAAAACGCCCGGCGAACACACTTCGGGCACCAGAGGGCCGCAGGGCCGCCCCCCCGGGGCCCTGTCCGGGATCGCGTGTCGTCGCGTTCCGGCACCGCAAGGAGGAGCTCCGGGAGGCGGGCCCCGGGGAGGCCGACGCCTCCCGCTCCTCAGCCTCCGGGGGTCCCCTCCCTGGCGCCGGCCGCTGGGGCCGGGCCAGCCCCGAAAGCCGGGCCCGGGCCCGGGCCTGCTTGCTCAGCCTTCCGTTGCCAGGGGCCTGAGCCTGGGGCCCTCCGCATGGGGAACCCTGAGTCCCGCGCCACGAGCCCCCCGACCGTCCCGGCGACCACGGCACCTTTCGCGGCTTCGTCCCAGCCGTGGAGTGAGAGATCACTCCGTTCCCCACAGAGGCCAGCCCCCTCCACGGGCGCCCCCGCCGCCCGCCACGGCGGAGGCGGATGCCCGGCCATGGCGCCTCCATCCACTCTGCTCGGGGAAAACTCCCCGGCTCCGGGGCCGCCGGCCGCGCCCCATGGTCGCGGCTCGTTTTCCGGGTGGCCGCGACATGCCCCGAGCGAGAAAGGGCCCTGCTCCACGCGGCACTGGGCGCTGACCAGGGCTGCCCAACGCCGGCCAATTCTCACGAGCGTTCTGCCCAAATCGATCCCGATTTGGGCAGAACGCTCGTGAGAATTGGCCGGAAAATGACCGGCGAACACACTTCGGGCACCAGAGGGCCGCAGGGCCGCCCCCCCGGGGCCCTGTCCGGGATGACGTGTCGTCGCGTTCCGGCACCGCCAGGAGGAACTCCTGGAGGCGGGCCCGGGGAGGCCGACGCCTCCCGCTCCTCAGCCTCCGGGGGTCCCCTCCCTGGCGCCGGCCGCTGGGGCCGGGCCAGCCCCGAAAGCCGGCCCAGGCCCAGGCCTGCTTGCTCAGCCTTCCGTTGCCAGGGGCCTGAGCCTGGGGGCCTCCGCATGGGGAACACTGAGACCCGCGCAACGAGTCCCCCCGACCGTCCCGGCAACAACGGCACCTTTCGCGGCTTCGTCCCAGCCGTGAGTGAGAGATCACTCCGTTCCCCCATAGAGGCCAGCCCCCTCAATGGGCGCCCGACCGCCCGCCACTGCGGAGGCGGACGCCCGGCTACGGCGCCTCCATCCACTCTGCTCGGGGAAAACTCCCCGGCGCCGGGGCCGCCGGCCGCGCCCCATCGTCGCGGCTCGTTTTCCGGGTGGCCGCGACATGCCCCGAGCGAGAAAGGGCCCTGCTCCACGCGGCACTGGGCGCTGACCAGGGCTGCCCAACGCCGGCCAATTCTCACGAGCGTTCTGCCCAAATCGATCCCGATATGGGCAGAACGCTCGTGAGAATTGGCGGGAAAACGCCCGGCGAACACACTTCGGGGACCAGAGGGCCGCAGGGCCGCCCCCCCGGGGCCCTGTCCATGATCGCGTGTCGTCGCGTTCCGGCACCGCCAGGAGGAGCTCCGGGAGGCGGGCCCGGGGAGGCCGACGCCTCCCCCTCCTCAGCCTCCGGGGGTCCCCTCCCCGGCGCCGGCCTCTGGGGCCGGGCCAGCCCCGAAAGCCGGGCCCTGGCCCGGGCCTGCTTGCTCAGCATTCCGTTGCCAGGGGCCTGAGCCTTGGGGCCTCCGCATGGGGAACCCTGAGTCCCGCGCCACGAGACCCCCCGACCGTCCCGGCGACAACGGCACCTTTCGCGGCTTCGTCCCAGCCGTGGATTGAGAGATCACTCCGTTCCCCCACAGAGGCCAGCCCCCTCCACGGGCGCCCCGGCCAACCGACACGGCGGAGGCGGGCACCCGGCCACGGCGCCTCCATCCACTCTGCTCGGGGAAAACTCCCCGGCGCCGGGGGCGCAGGCCGCGCCCCATCGTCGCGGCTCGTTTTCCGGGTGGCCGCGCCATGCCCCGAGCGAGAAAGGGCCCTGCTCCACGCGGCACTGGGCGTTGACCAGGGCTGCCCAACGCCGGCCAATTCTCACGAGCGTTCTGCCCAAATCGATCCCGATATGGGCAGAACGCTCGTGAGAATTGGCCGGAAAACGCCCGGCGAACACACTTCGGGCACCACAGGGGCGCAGGGCCGCCCCCGCGGGGCCCTGTCCGGGGTCGCGGGTCGTCACGTTCTGGCACCGCCAGGAGGAGCACCGGGAGGCGGGCCCCGGGGAGGCCGACGCCTCCTGCTCCTCAGCCTCCGGTGGTTCCCCTCCCTGGCGCCGGTAGCTGGGGCCGGGCCAGCCCCGAAAGCCGGGCCCGGGCCCGGGTCTGCTTGCTCAGCCTTCCGTTGCCAGGGGCCTGAGCCTGGGGCCCTCCGCCCGGGGAACCCTGAGTCCCGCGCCACGAGTCCCCCCGACCGTCGCGGCGACAACGGCACCTTTCGCGGCTTCGTCCCAGCCGTGGAGTGAGAGATCGGTCCGTTCCCCCACAGAGGCCAGCCCCCTCCACCGGCGCCAAGGCCGCCCGCCACGGCAGAGGCGGGCGCCCGGCCACGGCGCCTCCATCCACTCTGCTCGGGGAAAACTCCCCGGCGCCGGGGCCACCGGGCGCGCCCCATCGTCGCGGCTCGTTTTCCGGGTGGCCGCGACATGCCCCGAGCGATAAAGGGCCCTGCTCTACGCGGCACTGGGCGCTGAACAGGTCTGCCCAACGCCGGCCAATTCTCACGAGCGTTCTGCCCAAATCGGGATCGATTTGGGCAGAACGCTCGTGAGAATTGGACGGGAAAACGCCAGGAGAACACACTTCGGGCACCAGAGGGCCGCAGGGCCGCCCCCCCGGGGCCCTCTCCGGGGTCGCGTGTCGTCGCGTTCCGGCACCGCCAGGAGGAGCTCCGGGAGGCGGGCTCCGGGGAGGCCGACGCCTCCCGCTCCTCAGCCTCCGGCGGTCCCATCCCCGGCGCCGGCCGCTGGGGCCGGGCCGGCCCCGAAATCCGGGCCCGGGCCCGGGCCTGCTTGCTCAGCCTTCCGTTGCCAGGGGCCTGAGCCTTGGGGCCTCCGCATGGGGAACACTGAGTCCCGCGCCACGAGTCCCCCCGACCGTCCCGGCGACAACGGCACCTTTCGCGGCTTCGTCCCAGCCGTGGAGTGAGAGATCACTCCGTTCCCCACAGAGGCCAGCCCCCTCCACGGGCGCCCCCGCCGCCCGCCACGGCGGAGGCGGATGCCCGGCCATGGCGCCTCCATCCACTCTGCTCGGGGAAAACTCCCCGGCTCCGGGGCCGCCGGCCGCGCCCCATGGTCGCGGCTCGTTTTCCGGGTGGCCGCGACATGCCCCGAGCGAGAAAGGGCCCTGCTCCACGCGGCACTGGGCGCTGACCAGGGCTGCCCAACGCCGGCCAATTCTCACGAGCGTTCTGCCCAAATCGATCCCAATTGGGCAGAACGCTCGTGAGAATTGGCCGGAAAATGACCGGCGAACACACTTCGGGCACCAGAGGGCCGCAGGGCCGCCCCCCCGGGGCCCTGTCCGGGTTGACGTGTCGTCGCGTTCCGGCACCGCCAGGAGGAACTCCAGGAGGCGGACCCGGGGAGGCCGACGCCTCCCGCTCCTCAGCCTCCGGGCGTCCCCACCCTGGCGCCGTCCGCCGATGCCGGGCCCGGGCCCGGGCCTGCTTGCTCAGCCTTCCGTTGCCAGGGGCCTGAGCCTGGGGGCCTCCGCATGGGGAACCCTGAGTCCCGCGCCACGAGTCCCCCCGACCGTCCCGGCGACAACGGCACCTTTCGTGGCTTCGTCCCAGCCGTGGAGTGAGAGGTCACTCCGTTCCCCCAGAGAGGCCAGCCCCCTCCACGGGCGCCCGGGCCACCCGCCACGGCGGAAGCGGGCACCTGGCGACGACGCCTCCATCCACTCTGCTCGGGGAAATCTCCCCGGCGCCGGGGCCGCCGTCCACGCCCCATCGTCGCGGCTCGTTTTCCGGGTGGCCGCGCCATGCCCCGAGCGAGAAAGGGCCCTGCTCCACCCGGCACTGGGCGCTGACCAGGGCGGCCCAACGCCGGCCAATTCTCACGAGCGTTCTGCCCAAATCGATCCCGATTTGGGCAGAACGCTCGTGAGAATTGGCCGGAAGACGCCCGGCGAACACACTTCGGGCACCAGAGGGCCGCAGGGCCGCCCCCCCGGGGCCCTGTCCGGGATCGCGTGTCGTCGTGTACCGGCACCGCCAGGAGGAGCTCCGGGAGGTGGGCCCCGGGGAGGCCGACGCCTCCCGCTCCTCAGCCTCCGGGGGTCCCCTCCCTGGCGCCGGCCGCTGGGGCCGGGCCAGCCCCGAAAGCCGGCCCAGGCCCAGGCCTGCTTGCTCAGCCTTCCGTTGCCAGGGGTCTGAGACTGGGGGCCTCCGCATGGGGAACCCTGAGACCCGCGCCACGAGTCCCCCCGACCGTCCCGGCAACAACGGCACCTTTCGCGGCTTCGTCCCAGCCGTGAGTGAGAGATCACTCCGTTCCCCCATAGAGGCCAGCCCCCTCAACGGGCGCCCGGCCGCCCGCCACTGCGGAGGCGGACGCCCGGCTACGGCGCCTCCATCCACTCTGCTCGGGGAAAACTCCCCGGCGCCGGGGCCGCCGGCCGCGCCCCATCGTCGCGGCTCGTTTTCCGGGTGGCCGCGTCATGCCCCGAGCGAGAAAGGGCCCTGCTCCACGCGGCACTGGGCGCTGACCAGGGCTGCCCAACGCCGGCCAATTCTCACGAGCGTTCTGCCCAAATCGATCCCGATATGGGCAGAACGCTCGTGAGAATTGGCGGGAAAATGCCCGGCGAACACACTTCGGGGACCAGAGGGCCGCAGGGCCGCCCCCCCGGGGCCCTGTCCATGATCGCGTGTCGTCGCGTTCCGGCACCGCCAGGAGGAGCTCCGGGAGGCGGGCCCGGGGAGGCCGACGCCTCCTCCTCCTCAGCCTCTGGGGGTCCCCTCCCCGGCGCCGGCCTCTGGGGCCGGGCCAGCCCCGAAAGCCGGGCCCTGGCCCGGGCCTGCTTGCTCAGCATTCCGTTGCCAGGGGCCTGAGCCTTGGGGCCTCCGCATGGGGAACCCTGAGTCCCACGCCACGAGACCCCCCGACCGTCCCGGGGACAACGGCACCTTTCGCGGCTTCGTCCCAGCCGTGGAGTGAGAGATCACTCCGTTCCCCCACAGAGGCCAGCCCCCTCCATGGGCGCCCCGGCCGCCCGACACGGCGGAGGCGGGCACCCCGCCACGGCGCCTCCATCCACTCTGCTCGGGGAAAACTCCCCGGCGCCGGGGGCGCAGGCCGCGCCCCATCGTCGCGGCTCGTTTTCCGGGTGGCCGCGCCATGCCCCGAGCGAGAAAGGGCCCTGCTCCACGCGGCACTGGGCGTTGACCAGGGCTGCCCAACGCCGGCCAATTCTCACGAGCGTTCTGCCCAAATCGATCCCGTTTTGGGCAGAACGCTCGTGAAAATTGGCCAGAAAACGCCCGACGAACACACTTTGGGCACCACAGGGCCGCAGAGCCGCCCCCCCGGGGCCCTGTCCGGGATCGCGTGTCGTCGCGTTCCGGCACCGCCAGGAGGAGCTCCGGGAGTCGGGCCCCGGGGAGGCCGACGCCTCCCGCTCCTCAGCCTCCGGGGGTCCCCTCCCTGGCGCCGGCCGCTGGGGCCGGACCAGCCCTGAAAGCAGGGCCCGGGCCTGCTTGCTCAGCCTTCCGTTGCCAGGGGCCTGAGCCTGGGTGCCTGCGCATGGGGAACCCTGAGTCCCGCGCCACGAGTCCCCCCGACCGTCCCGGCGACAACGGCACCTTTCGCGGCTTCGTCCCAGCCGTGGAGTGAGAGATCACTCCGTTCCCCCACAGAGGCCAGCCCCCTCCAAGGGCGGCCCGGCCGCCCGCCACGGCGGAGGCGGTCGCCCCGCCATGGCGCCTCCATCCACTCTGCTCGGGAAAAACTCCCCGGCGCCGGGGCCGCCGGCCGCGCCCCATCGTCGCGGCTCGTTTTCCGGGTGGCCGCGCCATGCCCCGAGCGAGAAAGGGCCCTGCTCCACGCGGCACTGGGCGCTGACCAGGGCTGCCCAACGCCGGCCAATTCTCACGAGCGTTCTGCCCAAATCGATCCCGATTTGGGCAGAACGCTCGTGAGAATTGGCCGGAAAACGCCCGGCGAACACACTTCGGGCACCACAGGGCCGCAGGGCCGACCCCCGGGGCCCTGTCCGGGATCGCGTGTCGTCGCGTTCCGGCACCGCAAGGAGGAGCTCCGGGAGGCGGGCCCCGGGGAGGCCGTCGCCTCCCGCTCCTCACCCTCCGGGGGTCCCCTCCCTGGCGCCGGCCGCTGGGGCCGGGCCAGCCCCGAAAGCCGGGCCCGGGCCCGGGCCTGCTTGCTCAGCCTTCCGTTGCCAGGGGCCTGAGCCTGGGGGCCTCCGCATGGGGAACCCTGAGTCCCGCGCCACGAGTCCCACCGACCGTCCCGATGACAACGGCACCTTTCGTGGCTTCGTCCCAGCCGTGGAGTGAGAGATCACTCCGTTCCCCCACAGAGGCCAGCCCCCTCCACGGGCGCCCGGGCCACCCGCCACGGCGGAGGCGGGCACCTGGCCACGACGCCTCCATCCACTCTGCTCGGGGAAATCTCCCCGGCGCCGGGGCCGCCGGCTGCGCCCCATCGTCGCGGCTCGTTTTCCGGGTGGCCGCGACATGCCCCGAGCGAGAAAGGGCCCTGCTCCACCCGGCACTGGGCGCTGACCAGGGCTGCCCAACGCCGGCCAATTCTCACGAGCGTTCTGCCCAAATCGATCCCGATTTGGGCAGAACCCTCGTGAGAATTGGCCGGAAAACGCTCGGCGAACACACTTCGGGCACCAGAGGGTCGCAGGGCCGCCCCCCAGGGGCCCTGTCCGGGGTCGCGTGTCGTCGCGTTCCGGCACCTCCAGGAGGAGCTCCGTGAGTCTGGCGTGGGCAAGTCGACGCCTCCCGCTCCTCAGACTCTGGTGGTACCCTCCCTTCGCTGGCAGCTGGGGCCGGGCCAGCCCCGAAAGCCGGGCCCGGTCCAGGCCTGCTTCCTCACCCTTCCGCTGCCAGGGGCCTGAGCCTCCGGGCCTCCCCATGGGGAACCCTGAGTCCCGCGCCACGAGTCCCCGACCGTCCTGGCACCATCGGCCCCTTTCATGGCTGCGACACAGCTGTGGAGCGACAGATCCATTTGTTCCCCCAGAGCGCCAAGCCCTTCCCGGGCGCCCCGGCCTCCCTCCAAGGCGGAGACCAATTCCCGACCACAGCCCCTCCATCAACTCTGCTCGGAGCAAGCTCCCCAGCGCTGAGGCCCCCGGCCGGGCCCCGTCGTCTCGGCGCGTTTTCGGGTGGCTGCGACATCCCCCGAGCGAGAAAGGGTCCTGGGCCACGCGGAACAAGGCGGTCACCATGGTTGTCCAACGCCAGCCAATTTTCATGAGCGCTCTGCCCACATCGATCCCGATTAGATACGGACCCTCAACTCTATTGTGATATAATCATCGAGAAATCAGGGAAAAATATTCAATGTAACAAAAGACATTCTCCTCAATCAATGGTGCTGGGGAAACTGGACAGCGATATGTAGAAGAATGAAACTCGACCATTCTCTTACACCATACACAATGATAAACTCGAACTCGATAAAGGAGCTCAACGTGAGACAGGATTCTCTCAGAATCCTAGAGGAGTACATAGGCAGTAACCTCTTCGACAGCAGCCACAGCAACTTCTTTCAAGATATGTCTCCAAAGGCCAAGGAAACAAAAGCGAAAATGAACTTTTGGCACTTCATCAAGATCAAAAGCTTCTGCACAGCAAAGGGAACAGTCCACCAATCAAAAGGCAACCCACGGAATGGGAGAAGATATTTGTAAATGACAGTTCAGACAAAAGGTTGATATCCAGGATCTAGAAAGAACTTCTCAAACTCAACACACACAAAACAGATAATCATATCCAAAAATGGGCAGAAGATATGAGCAGACACTCCTCCAACGAAGACATACAAATGGCTATCAGACACATGACAAAATGTTCATCATCACTAGCCATCAGGGAGATTCAAATGAAAACGACATTGAGATACCACCTGACACCAGTTAGAAAGGCCACAATTAGCAAGACAGGAAACAACGTGTGTTGGAGAGGATGTGGAGAAAGGGGAACCCTCTTACACTGTTGGTGGGAATGCAAGTTGGTGCAGCCACTTTGGAGAACAGTGTGGAGATTCCTCCAGAAATTAAAAAGAGAGCTTCCCTATGACCCTGCAATTGCATTGCTGGGTATTTACCCCAAAGATACAGATGGAGTGAAAAGAAGGGCCATCTGTACCCCAATGTTTATAGCAGCAAAGGCCTCGGTCGCCAAACTGTGGAAAGAACCAAGATGCCTTTCAATGGACGAATGGATAAGGAAGATGTGGTCCATATACAAGATGGAGTATTATGCCTCCATCAGAAAGGATGAATACCAACTTTTGTAGCAATATGGACGGGAGTGGAAGAGATTATGCTGAGTGAAATAAGTCAAGCAGAGAGAGTCAATTATCATATGGTTTCACTTATTTGTGGAGCATAACAAAGAACAAGGAGGACATGGGGAGATGGAGAGGAGAAGGAAGGTGTGGGAAATGGGAAGGGGAGGTGAACCATGAGAGACTACGGACTCTGACAAAGAACCTGAGGGTCTTGAATGGGTGGGGAGTGGGAGGTTGGGAGAACAAGGTGATGGGTATTAGGGAGGGCACGTGTTGCATGGAGCACTGGGTGTGGTGCAAAAATAAGGAATACTGTTACGCTGAAAACAAATAATATAGATAGATAGATAGATATTGAAAGTGGAAAAAAAAAAAGGAATGTGCTGAACCTACAGAGCAGAAGAAACCAGAATGCCTCCCTGACGCTACCCCCAATACCGGCGCCCCTGAGGAGCAGGAATGAGGAGTCTCACGGTCCTGCAGACTCTCGTCCTCAACTCAGGCATCGGGATTGGTCATCACTGTGCTGGCAGATCCGGGCCGCCATGCCCCTGTGACCTAAACCTAACCCGCGGTTGGGCGTTCAGGCTTCAGTCCCCAGAGGACTGGCTCCCTAGCCCTCCAGACTGGGGACCCCATATTCCCAACGTAGGACTCTGGCTGCCACCCATGATGAAACTTGACCACATGGACCTTTGCAGAACGCTCCTTGCCGGAGAAACCTCCATGACCCCTAAAGCCAACCACATCTTCTGAGCACCCCCACACCACAATTCCTTAGCCTTACAGGCCGCCAGAACAATGCCCTCAGCCCAGCCCTCCAGAGAGCCTGAGTCCGTGCTGGCACATCAGGCCTGCCATTCTCCCAGGACCAAACCCTAAGCCTAGGTTGGGTGTTCAGGTTCTAGAACCCTGACACCCAATTCCACCCATGGGTGGGAGCATCAAACTGATGGCATGACTCAGCTTCTCAACCAGCAGGAGATTCCATTTGGTGCTCTCCAACACCCTGAGAGCCCTAGGAACCGGCCAAGCTGCCCTGAGGCCATTCCCGCCATCTTTGCACCTCCAGGCCAAAAACCCAGGGCCTGAGAAGCCTCCGGAGCCCTGCCCTCAACTCAGCCCTTCAGTGAGCCAATATCTGTGCTGGCAGATCCCACATGCCTTCTCCCTAAGACATAACCTTAACGCTAAGCCTAACCTTAATACTAACTCGAGCCCAGGTTGTGTGTTCAGGCATCCCTCCTCCATAGCCTGGTCCCCCAAACGGCCAGATGGGGGACCCCTGAGCTTCACCCCATAATTGCGCCTGATCCCAGGAGGAAACCCTGCCCTTTAGAAATGTGTTGAACCCGCAGAGCGGGAGAAACCTGCATGCCTCCCAGAGGCCACTGCCACTTCTGGCACACCCAAGGACCAGGAACCAGGACTCTCACAGTGCTACAGACTCACACCCTCAACTCAGGCATTGGGAAGCATCACCACAGCGCCATCAGATCGGGGCTGCCATGCCCTTACAACCCTACCCTAACCCTAGGTTGGGTGTCAGGCTTCTGTCCCCTGAGGACTGGACCCCTAGCCCTCCAGACTGGGGACCCTGTATTCCCAATGCAGGACTCTGGCTGCCACCCACGATGAAACTGGACCATATGATCCTGTGCAGTATGCTCCTGGCCACAGAAACCTCCATGCCCCCTAAAGCCAGCCACGCCTTCCAAGAAATGCCACACCACAAACCCAGAGCCTGACAGGCCACGAGAGCAATGCCCTCAACTCAGCCCTCCGGAGAACCTGAGCTGCACTCGCAGGCCTGCCATTCTCCCAGGACGAAACCCTAACACTAGGGTGGGTGTTCAGGCATTGGACCCAGAGGCCTGACACCCAATTCCTCCCATGGGTTGAGCATCAGACTGTCGGCAGGACTCAGTTCTCAGCCAGGAGGAGACCTTTTCATTTGGTGTTCTCTCACACCCTCAGAGCAGTAGCAACCAGCCATTCTCCCTTGAGGCCATTCCCACCAGCTTTGCTCCTCCAGGCCAAGAACCCAGGGCCTGAGGAGCCTCCTGAGTCCTGCCCTCAACTCAGCCCTTGGGTGAGCCCGTATCTGTGCTAGCAGATCCGACATGCCCTGTCCCTAAGCCTAACACTAACCATAATACTAAACCTAGCCCAGGTTGTGTGTTCAGGCATCCATACTCTGACTCCTGGTCCCCAAGGCCCCAGATGGGGGACCCGTGAGCGATACCCCATCATTGAACCTGACACCAGGAGGAAACCATGCTGTTTAGAATTGTGCTGAACCCACAGAGCGGGATAAATTTGAATGTCTCCCTGAGGCCACCCCACTTCCAGCGCCCCCAAGGACCAAGAACCAGGAGTCTCATGGTCCTGCAGACACACGCTCTGAACTCAAGCATTGGGATGGGCCACCACAGCGCCAGTAGATTGGGGCTGCAATGCCCCTACAACCTAACCCTCACAGCAGGACTCACCCTCTCAGCCAGAAGGTGACCTTTCATTTCGTGCTATCTAATGCCCTGAGAATTGTAGAAACTGGTATGCTCCCCTGAGGCGATTTCCAACATCTTTGCCCGTACAGCCCAAAACCCCAGTGCCCGAGGAGCCTCCTGAGTCCCGCCCTCAACTCAGCCCTTGGGTGAGCTGATATCTGTGCTTGCATATCCGACATGCCTTGTCCCTAAGACATAACCTTAACCCTAATCCTAATACTAACCCTAGCCCAGGTTCGTGCTCAGGCATCATCCTCCCACAACTGGTCCTCAAAACCCCAGATAGGGGACCCCTGAGTTGCACCCCATAATTCCACATGATCCCAGCATGAACCGTGCCATTTAGAAATGGGCTGAAGCCACAGAGCAGGAGAAGCCTGCAAGTCTCCCTGAGGCCAAAGCACTTCTGGACCCTCCCAAGGACCGGGAACCAGAGTCTCAAGGTCCTGCAGACATAGCCTCAACTCAGGCATCAGGATGGGTCACCACAGCACCGGCAGATCGGGGTTACCATGCCCCAAAGACTTAACCATAATGCTAGGATGGGTGTTTATGCTTCGATCCACAGAGGCCTGGCTCCCTAGCCGTCCAGACTGGGGACCCTGTATTTGCAATGCTGGACTCCGGCTGCCACCCACAAGGAAAATGGCCCACATGGCCCTGTGCAGTACGCTCCTGGCCGGAGAAACCTCCATGCCCCCTAAAGACACCCACACCTTCCGAGGACCCACACAACACCGCCCAGTGCCTGATGGGCCACCAGAGCAATACCCTCAACTCAGCCCTCCGGAGAGCCTGAGTCCGCACTGGCACCTCAGGCCTGCCATGCTCCCAGGACCAAACCCTAATACCCTAGCTCAGGTGGTCAGGCTCTGGACCCCAGAGGCCTGATACCCAATTCCATCCCAGTGGATAGGATCATCAGACTGATGGCAGGACTCAGCCTCTCAGCCAGGAGAATAAATGAAATAAACCATTTCATTTAGTGCTATCTAACACTCTCAGAGACCTAGAAACCAGCATGCTCCCCTGAGGCCATTCCCACCATCTTTACCTTCTAGGAAAAAAACCCAGGGCCTAAGGAGCCTCCGGAGTCCCGCCTTCAACTCAGCCCTTGGGTGAGCCCATATAAGTGTTACCAGATCCAACATGCCTTGTCCTTAAGACATAACCCTAACCGTAATCTTTTTATTTTTTTTTAAGATTTTATTCATTTCTTTGACAGAGACAGATCAGAAGAAGGCACAGAGAGGACGAAGCAAGCTCCCCGCTGAGCAGAGAGCCTGATGTGGGGCTCCATCCCAGGACCCTGAGATCATGACCTGAGCAGAAGGCAGAGGCTTTAACCAACTGAGCCACACAGGCGCCCCACCTTAACACTAATCTTAACACTAACCCTAACCACAAAACCTAACCCTAACCTCTAAACCTAACATAACAACCTCGGAGCAGTAGAAACCATCATGCTCCCCAGAGGCGATTCCCACCTTCTTTACCCCTCCAGTCCAAAAATCCAGGGCCTGAGGAGACTCCTGAGTCCCGCCCTCAACACAGCCCTTGGGTGAGTCCATATCTGTGTTGGCAGATCTGACATGCCTTGTCCCTAAGACATACGCCTAACCCTAAGCCTAACCCTAAACCTTACCTCTAACCCTATCCCCTAACTCCTAACCCTAACCCTAAACCCTAACAACTAACCCTAACACTCTCCGAACCTCTATCCCTAACCCTAACCCTCCAGACTGGGGATTCCAAAGTCACAACACAGGACTCTGCCTGCCCTCCAGAAAGAAAGGTGTATGAGCACCTAAACACACCCGCCATTGGAAATGCCCCAGACATAATGCCAGATTCTGCCACAACGCCAGAGGCATGTCATCCACTCAGCCCTGAGGGAGCCCGCCTCAACACAGCATATCAGCAGCATATCAGAACTGCCATGCCCCTAGGCCTTAACCCTAACCCTAGGTTGGGTGTACAGTCTTCCATACCCAGAGGCCTAGCCCCCAAACCCGCCAGATTGTGGATGCATGAGACTCACTCTGGCAGTCTGGAGGCTGCCTATGCTGTTACAGTGCCATTTGGAGCTACTTAGACCTCAGAGCAAAAGATAACTTCATGCCCCCAAGGCAAGCCCCAGCATCTGAGCCCCTCCTGAACACAAACCCAGATTCACACGAGCCACCTATCACCGACCCTCAACTCAGGCCACCGGGGAGTCCGCCTCAGCACTGGCAGATTGGGCCTGTCGCACCCCAAGACCTCACCCTTAGTTTGAGTTTCCAGGCTTCCATCCCAAGATGCCTAGCCTCCAGGCCCCCTGGATTAAGGACCCCTGAGTGACATTGCAGCACTCCAACAGCCACGCAGGATGAAACCTTGCAGTTTGGAGCTGCTGAATACTCAGAGGGTGAGAAACCTTCAAGCCCCCGTAAAGCTATCCGCACAATTTGCGGCACCCCAGGCCAGAAAGCTGTTTTCTATGAAGCTACCGGACACATGCCCTCAACTCAGCCCTGAGGGGAGCCCATCTCTGCGCCGGCAGATTGGGCCTGCCATGACCCTAGTCCCTAACCCTAACCCTAGGTGGGGTATACAGCCTTCCGTGCCCAGAGGTCTGTACCCCAAGCCCATCAGACTGGGGATGACTGAGACTCCCGCCAGCACTCCTCCAGCCTCCTACGGCAAAATGGTGCCATTTGGAACTGTGCAGGAACCTCAGAGCAGGAGAAAGCTGCATGGCCCCCAAGAACACCACTAGCTTCTTTGCCCCCACAAACACAAACACAGACCTCAAGTCCTGCCTGATTCCCACCCTCCATTCGGCCTATCCAGGAGACCACCTCAATTGCAGCAGATCGGGCCTGCCATGTCCCTAAGCCTTAACCCTAACCCTAGTTTGGATTTTCAGGCTTCCATCCCAAGAGGCCTGGCCCCCACGCCCCCCAGATTAAGGACTTCTGAGCAACACCACAGGACACAGCCTGTCACACAAGTGGAAACCTTGTGGTTTGGAGCTGCAATGAACCCTCAGATGGGGAGAAACTTTCATGCCACCCTAAAGCCACCCCAATAATCAACAGCCACTCTGGCCATAGAGCTGGATTCCATCCCGCCACCAAATGCATACCCTCAACTCAGCCCATACGGGATCCCGCCTCAGCACTGGCAGATCGGGCCTGCCATTGCCCCTAGGCCCTAACCCTAACACAAGTTTGGGTGTTCAGTCTTCCATGCTGAGGGTCCAGGCAACAAAATCCCCTGGATTAAGGAATCTTGACATACACCTCAGGACTCCGCTTGCCACACAGTAGGAACCTGTGCCTTGGAGTTGTGCTGAACCCTCAGAGGGGGAGAAACTTGCCCCTCTAAAGGCACTCCCATCATCTGCACCCGTCCCCCCGGCCATAAACCAGATTCTGCTGAGCTGCCGGACGCATGCCATAAATTCAGACCCTAGGGCGCCCCACCTCAACATAAGCAGATCGGGCCACCATGCCCCTAGGCCCTTACCAGAACCCCTCTTTAGGTTTTCAGGCTTCCATCCCAGGGGGCCTGCCTCCCATGTCCCCCCAGATTAAGGTCTACTGAGCGCCACCACGGGACTCCACCTGGCACTCATGAGGAAAACTTGTGGTTTAGAGCTGCACTGAACACTCAGACGGGGAGAAACCTGCAAACCCCCGTAATGCCACCCCACCATGAGTCACCCCCATGGCCATAAAACCAGATTCTCCTGCGATGCCAGATCTATGCCCTCAACTCGACCCTTAGGGGAGCCCGCATCAGCACCGGCACATCGGACCTGCCATGCCCTTCGGCTCTAAGCATAAACCGAGGTGGGGTGTACAGGCTTTCATGAACAGAGGCCTGTCCCCCAAGCCCGCCAGATTGGGCACCTCCGAGATTCATGCCAGTAGAGATTAAGGATTCCTCAGTGACACCCCAGGACTGCGTCTGCCACACAGGAGGAAACCATGCCATTTGGAGCTCTGCAGAACCCTCAGGGTAGGAGAAACCTGCATGCAACCCTGAGGTCACGCAAAGCTTCTGTGGCATCCCTGGACACAAACTCTGAGTCTGACATGCCACCTGATACCCACCCTGAAGTCAGCCCACCAGGGAGCCCACCTCAGCAGTAGCAGATTGAGCATGCCACGCCCCTACGCCCTTACCGTAGCTCTAGTTTCTGATTTCGGGCTTCCATCCCAAGAGGCCTGGCCCCCAAACTCCCCAGATTCAGGACCCCCCTGTAACAAGGCAGAAACCTGAATGCCATGCAGGGGGAAGCCATGACATTTGGAGCTCCAAAGTTTCCTCAGAGAGGGAGAAACCAGCATGCCCCTCTAAAGCCACCCCCACGATCAGCCGTCCCTCTGGCCAGAAACCCTGACTCTTCTGCATTGCAGGATGCATTTCCTCAACTCAGTTCTGAGGGTATCTCACCTCTGTGTCGGCTGATCAGGCCTGTCCTGCCCAGCCCATTACCCTTAACCCTATGTTGCATTTTCAGGCTTCCTTCCCCAGGGGCCTATCCACCAAGCCCTCTAGATTGGTAAACTTGGAGCCACACTGTAGGAGTCCCCCTGCCACCCAGCAGGAAACTTGTCCCTTTGGAGCTGTGCAGAACCCTCAGAGCCAGAGAAACCTGCATGACCCCATTAGGACTCCCCCACATTCTGCAGCCCCCTGGCCACAAACCCAGAGCCTGATTCACCACCTGACCCCCATTCTCAACTCAGCTCCTTGGGGAACTCACCTCAACACCAGAAGTTCGGGCCTGCCATGCCACTAGCGCAGCTCTGCTCGTGGACACCACCAGCTCTAGGCAGACCTAGAACTCCCCTGTCTGCTGCAAAGCTCTGGGATCCCCCCTCCTTCTTCCCAATTTACACTGGCCCAGGCATTCATGAGAAAGGGGAAGGCTACCTCTTGAATGCTTAATACCTCCTTTCCTCTTCAGCCCTATTTCTCTCCACTTACCTTTGCACCTGGGCAAACTGAAAGTAACATATCAATGGAACATGTACATGCTCTGAGATCTAAATCTTTCATGGCAACTTTCTGAGGGCTCCTTATGCAAAAGGAAACTAGTGTATCCTGCCACAGAGTGTTTCATAATGAACAGCTACAGAACAGGAGTGCAAAAGTCATTCCAGTTTTACCTCAGTCTTCATGAAGTAGAACATGGTCTTCTTTTCTTCATTGACTTCAATTCCAATTCGTTTCCATGCAATGTTCATTCCTCTCCTTCAGGGGTAGGATTTTGTGATTCCTCACCTGCATAGAACACCCAGAGCTCATCACAACAAGTACTCTCCCTAATAGCTGTCACCCACTTAACCCTTCGCCGCACACCCCTGCCCCCTAGCAACCCTCGATTTTGCTCTAGGTTAGAGTCTGTTTCCTCATTGGCCTTTCTCTCCGCACTATGTTCATCTGTTTTCTTTCTGAAATTCCATAGAGGTCAAGATATAGGCTATTGGTCTTTTCTTACTGATTTTACTTTGCTAAATCCACTGTAGATCCATCCACATCCTTGCAGATGGTAAGATTTCATCCTTTTTGAACCTGGATCCTATTCCATTAAGAAGATGTGGGAGAATGAATACACATACACACACACACACACATATGATATATACGAGTGATATATATATATATCACTCATCAGTGAATGGACATTTGGTCTCCCTCCATTGTTTTACAATGGTTGAAAATGCTGCTGTAAATATCACGGTGCTTATACCCCACTGAATGTGCATTTTTGTGCCCTTTAGGGAAATAACTAGGAGGGCAATTGCTGGATCCTACTGTTGTTCAGTTCTTAGCTTTTGGAGGACAGACTGTATTCTTTCCAAGAGTGGCTGCAACAACACGCAGGCCCACCAACAATGTAGGAGGGTCCCGGTTTTGGGTTTGTTTTTTTTTTTTAGATTTTATTTATTTATTTGACAGAGGTCACAAGTAGGCAGAGAGGCAGGCAGAGAGAGAGGACGAAGCAGACTCCCCGCTGAGCAGAGAGCCCAATGCGGGGCTCAATCTCAGGACCCTGAGACCATGACCTGAGCCGAAGGCTGTGGCTTAACCCACTGAGCCACACAGGTGCCCCCGAGGGTTCCACTTTAAACAGAACATTCCCTGCCAGCAATTTCCTAAGGAGGAAATATAAAACCTGTGGGAAACCCTGACTCACTGAGCATCAGGAAAGCAGCCACAGAAATTCAGCCCAGGGTTCCTGACACCAAGTCCCTTGAAGCCAACAGAGTGCCTTTATCCAGGGAAATTCCCAAAGACTCTCCTTCTGACTTCACTACCCATGAAACTGCAGAGAAAATACAGCATGTCCAACCATATATAGCTGTTTGATTGAACCTAGGAAGACAAGCATCCCTTTTAAATTGTCCAAGACTCCTTGGAATCATTTTGAATTTTCCCTCTGCCCTCATTGGAACTCTTTGGATTCAAAGACGAATCCATTAGGATACATCACCTTGGACAAAGAAGAAGCCATCATCCAAGTCTCTATCTGACCACAAACAGCCACCTCACTCTAGATGCCAGCCTTCCACCAGAGTCTAGGCCCAGTGGAGTAAACACTGTTCGGTGAAGGAATACTTTCTATGTTCAAAAGGCACACCAAGTCAATCTCACATTCCCTTTCGAATCCAAGGGATTTCCTAGGAAAGAGATGTTCCAAATACCTTTGTAAGCCAGAAATAAACAGAGAAAATGAGATCCCTGCCAGGTGCTCCCTGCAGAGAAACTCAGGAGCTCTGGCACCCGCACGAGATTGCTTACAGCTGGTTCAGTGTGCCATTTGTGAGCTCCACTGGAGACAAGAGAAAAGCCCAGGAAATTTGGGGTGAAAGGGAATTTTTACCTGCCATCCTGGCATGGATGTGACATTGTGACCCACAGGCCTGCTGTTTTCTCTGAACACTGACGTCCTGGGACAAGCTGCATGACTGACTCAGACGCTGACTTCCAAACTTCAGGTCTCATGGAGCCAGAGTGAAGAAGGGTTGTCAGGTGCAGATAAGCAGGCGTCTCCCACCTAAAGCCTGCACACCTGCTCTGATTCCTGGGAGAAGGAGAGACGCAGGCTTGTTTCTTAACTGGTCATTCACTTCCCTCTCAAGCTGGTCAATGCCCTTGTCCTTTTTGGAGAAACAAACATACTTTTCCAAACAAACACTCAGCTCCTCGGTTCCAAATGCACCATGAGTCGGGTTTGTTTCCCCTGGCTCCAGAGCCCAACTGGGAGGACCCCCCTGAACCATCCTGACAGCACATTACCAGCAAACCTGGGGAAAGAGGGCACAATGCTGAGTGGGGGACAGGCTCCATCAATTCTTACCACCACCCTTGAGCCTGGAGAAACAGAGACTATACAGCTCACCACTCCGTCCTGTAAAAATAAGCTGTAGTGCCTCACGTTTCAGGGTCTCTCACCGGGCACCTCCGCCCTGCCTTCAGAGCCAGCAAGCTGCACTGACTCCTCTTCAGGTGTGTTTCCCATGGCAGCTCGCCGCTGCCTCCAGTGGTGGCAAGCAGCATCGCCATGCCTTCCAGGGTATCTCACACCACTGCTCACCACTCCCTCCAGTGGAGTGAACTGGCACTGCCGGGCCTTCCATAGACTCATTTTTTTTTTATTTGTTTATTTACAGCATAACAGTGTTCATTGTTTTGGCATCACACCCAGTGCTCCATGCAGTACGTGCCCTCCCTATTAACCACCACCTGATTCCTCAAACTCCCACCCCACCCTGCCCCTCCAAAACCCTCTGGTTGTTTTTCAGAGTCCATAGTCTCTCATGGTTCATCTCCCCTTCCAGTTTCTCTCAACTCCCTCTCCTCTCCATCTCCCTATGTCCTCCGTGTTATTTGCTATGCTCCACAAATAAGTGAGACCATATGATACATGACTCTCTCTCTGCTTGACTTATTTCGTTCAGCATAATTTCTTCCAGTCCCGTCCATGTTGCTACAAAAGTTGGGTATTCATCCTTTCTGATGGAGGCATAATACTCCATTGCGTATATGTACCACGTCTTCCTTATCCATTCATCCGTTGAAGGGCATCTTGGTTCTTTCCACAGTTTGGTGAGCATAGCCATTGCTACAATAAACATTGGGGTACAGATGGCCCTTCTTTTCACTACATCTGTATCTTTGGGGTAAATACCCAGCAGTGCAATTGCAGGGTCATAGGGAAGCTCTAGTCTTAATTTCTTGAGGAATCTCCACACTGTTCTCCAAAGTGGCTGCACCAACTTGCATTCCCACCAACAGTGTAAGAGGGTTCCCCTTTCTCCACATCCTCTCCAACAATCGTTGTTTCCTGTCTTGCTAATTTTGGCCATTCTAACTGGTGTCAGGTGGTATCTCAATGTGGCTTTAATTTGAATCTCCCTGATGGCTAGTGATGATGAACATTTTTTCATGTGTCTGATAGCCATTTGTATGTCTTCGTTGGAGAAGTGTCTGTTCATATCTTCTGCCCATTTTTGGATATGATTATCTGTTTTGTGTGTGTTGAGTTTGAGAAGTTCTTTCTAGATCCTGGATATCAACCTTTTGTCTGTACTGTCATTTGCAAATATCTTCTCCCATTCCGTGGGTTGCCTTTTTGTTTGGTGGACTGTTTCCTTTGCTGTGCAGAAGCTTTTGATCTTGATGAAGTGCCAAAAGTTTATTTTCGCTTTTGTTTCCTTGGCCTTTGGAGACATATCTTGAAAGAAGTTGCTGTGGCTGATATCGAAGAGGTTACTGCCTATGTTCTCCTCTAGGATTCTGATGGATTCCTGTCTCATGATGAGGTCTTTTATCCATTTTGAGTGTAAGAGAATGGTTGAGTTTCATTATTCTACATATAGCTGTCCAGTTTTCCCAGCACCATTGATTGAAGAGACTGTCTTTTTTTCCATTGAATATTTTTTCCTGTTTTGTCGAAGATTATTTCACCGTGGAGTTGAGGGTCCATATCTGGGCTCTCCACTCTGTTCCACTGGTCTATGTGTCTGTTTTTATGCCAGGGCCACGCTGTCTTGGTGATCGCAGCTTTGTAGTAAAGCTTGAAATCGGGTAACGTGATGCCGCCAGTTTTGTTTTTGTTTTTCAACATTTCCTTAGCAATTCGGGGTCTCTTCTGATTCCATACAAATTTTAGGATTATTGGCTCCAGCTCTTTGAAAACTACCGGTGGAATTTTGATCGGAATGGCATTAAAAGCATAGACTGCTCTAGGCAGTATAAACATTTTAACAATGTTTATTCTTCCAATCCAAGAGCATGGAATTGTCTTCCATCTTTTTGGGTCTTCTTCAATTTCTTTCATGAGTGTTCTGTAGTTCCTCGAGTACAGGTCCTTTACCTCTTTGGTTAGGTTTATTCCCAGGTATCTTATGGTTCTTGGTGCTATAGTAAATGGAATCGATTCTCTAATTTCCCTTTCTGTATTTTCATTGTTAGTGTATAAGAAAGCCACTGATTTATGTACATTGACTTTGTATCCTGCCATGTTACTGAATTGCTGTATGAGTCTAGTAGTTTGGGGGTGGAGTCTTTGGGGTTTTCCATATAAAAAATCATGGCATCTGCGAAGAGAGAGAGTTTGACTTCTTCCTTGCCAATTTGGATACCTTTTATTTATCTTTGTTGTCTGATTGCCGTTGCTAGGACTTCTAATACTATGTTGAACAAGAGTGGTGAGAGTGGGCATCCAAGCCCATTAGAATAACGTCAGACCTTTTCACAGAGACCTGGCAAGCCAGGAAGGGCTGGCAAAATATATTCAGAGTACTAAATGAGAAGAACATGCAACCAAGAATACTCTATCCGGCAAGACTGACATTTAAAATGGATGGAGAGATAAAGAGTTTCCAAGACCGGCAAGGCTTAAAAGACTATGCAACCACCAAGCCGACACTGCAGGAAATATTAAGCGGGGTCCTATAAAAGAGAAAAAATCCTAAGAATATCATTGAACAGAAATATAGAAACAATCTACAGACAGAAAGACTTCAAAGGCAACATGACATGAATCAAAACCTATCTCTCAATAATCACTCTCAATGTGAATGGCCTAAATGCGCCCATAAAACGACACAGGGTTGCAGATTGGATAAAACGACAGGACCCATCCATATGTTGTCTACAACAGACCCATTTTGAACCTAAGGATACACCCAGACTGAAAGTGAATGGATGGAGAAGCATCTTTCATGCCAATGGGCCTCAAAAGAAGGCCGGGGTAGCGATTCTCATATCAGATAAATTAGATTTTAAACTAAAGACTGTAGTCAGAGATACAGAAGGACACTCCATAATTCTTAAAGGGACTATCCGCCAAGATGATCTAACAATTGTGAATATCTATGCCCCCAATATGGGAGCACCCAATTCCATAAGAAAACTATTAATCAAGATAAAGAGTCATATTGATATGAATACAATAATAGTAGGAGATCTTCATACGCCTCTCTCAAAAATAGACAGATCATCGAAGCAGAAAATTAAAAAAGTAATAAGAGCATTGAATGAAACATTGGACCAGATGGACCTCATAGACATATACAGAACATTCCACCCTAAAACAACAGAATACACATTCTTCTCAAGTGCACATGGAACCTTCTCCAGAATAGACCACATACTGCGTCACAAGGATTGAGGATGCCTGATACTCATGCTGGGAATCTGCCTGCCACGCAGGGCACCGCTGTGCTGTTTGGAGCTGCGCTGAACCCTCAGAGCTGGAGAAACTTCCATGCACCCCTGAAGTCACCCCCAGGTTATGCGAACGTCTGGACACACACCTAGAGGCTAAGGCCCCGTCTGACACCCGAGCTCAACTCAGCGCACCAGGGCACCTGCCTCTGCACTGGCATATCAGGTCTACCATGGCCCTAGGCCTTAACCCTATCCCTAATTTTGGTTTTCAGGTATCATCCCCAAGAGTCCTGACCCCAAGACCCCAAGATTAAAGAATCCTGAGTGACACCTCAGGACTCTGTCCACCATGCAGGAGGAAACCATGCTGTTTGGAGCTGTGTCGAATCCTCAGAGCGGGAGAAACCTGCACGGTTCACCCGAGGCTATCCCCCACCCTCTGCGCACCATTGGGGCACAAATGTGGAGGCTGGCACTCAGCCTGCCTACCACCCAGGAGGAAACCGTGCCATTTGAAACTGAGTAGAACACTCAGAGTGGGAGAAACTGCATGCCTCCCTGAGCACAACCCCCTCCTTCAGCGGTCCCCTGACCACAAACCTGGACCCTCTCATGCCACCGGACCTCTGCCCTCAATTCATCCCCCTGGGATCCCTTCTCAGTGCCAGCAAATTGGGCCTGCCATGCCCCTGACCCTAACCTTAAGCCTAGGTTGCATTTTCGGTCTTCATCCCCAGAGGCTGGTCCCCCAATTCCTCCATATTTGGACCCCTGAGCCACAACCCAGTGCTCTGTCTGCCACCCGGGTGGAAACCGTTCTGTTTGGAGCTGCACAGAACCATCGGAATGGGAGAAATCTTCATGCTCCCTGAAGCCACCTCCACCTTCGGCCACCTCCCAGGCACAAACCCAGATCGTAATGCACCACCTGACCATGGCCCTCAACTCAGTACCCCAGACATCTAGCCTCGGCACCAGCAGATCAGGCCAGCCATGCCCCTGTGCTCTTTTCCAAGCCCTAGGTTGTGTTTTCAGTCTTCTGTCCTCTGATGATTGACACCAAAGCTCCGCTGATGGGTTACACCTGAACTATACCAGAATATTTCTTGGCCCCCTGAGGCTATCCCACTTTCAGCACCCCCCGTTCACACCTGGATCTTAACACTCACACTGACCCATGTCCTCAACTCTGCTCCCCAGGTCACTCCTCTCAGGGTGGCCTATTGAGACTGACATGACCCTCAGCCCTAACCAAAACTTAGGTACATTTTCTGTCTTGTGTCCCAAGAATACAGGTACCAAAGCCCCACATATGTGGGACCCCTGAGAAATGCCAGAGGACTCTGTCTTCAACCCAGAAGGAAACAGTAGAATTGGAACTCTGCCAAGGACTGAGAGCAGGAGAAATCTGCCTTTCCCCCCATGGCCACCAACCCGGAGCCTGACTCAGACTGACCCATGTTCTCTACTCAGTCCACATGAGAGCTCTGCACAGCACCAGCAAGTCAGGCCTGTCATGTTGCTGGGACCTAGCCCTAACCCCAGGTTGGGGTTTCATGCTCTGTCCCCAGAGGACTGGCACCCAAGTCCCACGGATGGGGACCCCTGAGCAAGATTTGAGATCTCTGCCTGCCACCCAGAAGGAAACCATACCATTTGGGACTCTGCAAAGGATTCTGAGCAGGAGAAATCTGCCACGCACCACTGAGTTCACCCAGAGTCAGCAGCTGGACACAAACCTGAACCTGACACTTACTCTATCCATCCCTCTGTACTCAGCCCTCTGGATAGCTTGCCACACCACCATCAGATTGGGCCTGCCATGCTCCTAACCCCTAACTGAAGCTTAGTTTGTGTTCTGAGCATTCAATTCCTAGGGGTCTGGCTCCCTACCCCACGGACTGGGGTCACCTTAGCCATACCACAGGACTCATCCTAACACACAGGAGGAAAGCGTGCCATGTAGACCTCTAGAAAGTATTCAAAGCAGGATAAAATGCCTGCCCATCTGAGCCTATACCAGCAAACCCCCAATTTCAGTGGCCTCTAGGTCACAAACCCTGTGCCTGACCAGAACCAGAACACTCATCCTTCATTCCAGCCTCTAGGAACCACACACACTGTCAGCTGTTTGGGCCTGCAATGTCCTTTGGCCCTAACTCTATCCCTAGCTTGGGTTCTCATGTCTCCGTCCCCTAAGGGTGGGCTCCAAAGCCCTAGGATTTGGGGATGACTGAGCAATACCACAGGACTCAGCCTCACACCCAGATGGAAATCTTTCCATAATGGACTCCAGTAAGAATATAGGTCAGTATAAATATGAAGGCCCATCTGTTTCCATCCCAGTGAATTCCCACATTCAAGGGCTCATGGATTGAAACCCTGAGCCGGACACTCACCCTGACCCATGTCCTCAACTCAGCCCTCCAGGACGCTCACCACACGGTTGGCAATTCAGACCTTCCATTTTCCTAGGTCCTAACCCTAACCCTATTTGGAGTTCTGAGAGGTCCATCTGTAGAGGCCTGGATCCCAAGCCCCGGGTATTGGGAACACTTTAGCAAAACCAGAGGATCAGCCCGCCACACAAAAGGAAACTCCTTTTTTTACTCCAGACTGGATTCAGAGCATGAGACATCTGAATGCAAACCTGAGACAATGTCAGTGAACCTACACTTCCATCCACCCTCTGAAGACAATCCCTGAGCTTGATACACACCCTAAATCTCCATTGTATCTCAGACCTTGTGAAAATCTCCACAGTTCTGGCTGATTGTATCTTCGAGGCTTCTGGGCCTTAATCCAACGGAAGGTCTAGACATGGGCGAAAATATGAACAGATATTTCTCCAATGATGACATGCATGTGACCCACAGATATATACATAAATGTTCTATATCACATGGCTTCTGGGAAATGCAAATCTAAACCACATTGAGGTGTCCTATCACACCAGGCAGAATGTCTAAAGTTAACAGGACATGAAACCACAAATATTGGTGAGGATGCAGAGAATGGAGAACCCTCCTACACTCCTGGTTGGAATGCAGACTGTTATATCCACTCTGGAAAACAGTACGGGGTTTCCTCAAGAAGTTAAAAGTAACGTTACCCTAAAACACAGCAATTTCACTACAGGGCTTTTACCACAAAAATAGAGATGTAGGGGAAAGAACTGGCACCTGCACCCCAGTGTTCATCGCAACAATATCCACTCTAGATAAACTATGGAAAGAACCCAGATATCTATGGACAGAGGAATGGATAAAGACGATGTGGTTCATATATTCAATGGAATATTCCTCAGCCATCAGAAAGGATGAATACTTACGATCACATCAACCTGGATGGGTCTGGAAGATATTATGCTGAGTAAAATATGTCCATGAAAGAAACACAATTATCATAGGGTTTCACTCATATGTGAAATATCAGAAACAGGGCAGAGAACCGTAGGCAAAGGAAGGGGAAACAGAATGGGAAGTCATCAGAGATGGGGAAAAAACCATGATAGACTCTTAACTATAGCAACCAACTGAGGGTTGCTGGATGGCGGGTGGGGGGGTAACTGGGGTGATGGGCATTAAGGAGGGCACGTGATGCAATACACATCTGATATGTTATTTAACACTACATCTGAAAATAATGATGTATGATAAGTTGGCTCATTGAATTCAAATAAAAAATGAAAGAACTCAAATAAACTACCCTAACACTTTGTATGGAATCACAAAAGATACTGAACAACCAGCACAATGTTATGAAGAAAAACAAAGCTGGAGGCGTCACAATTCCATATTTCAAATTATACTACAAAGCTGCATTCATCCTCACAGTATGGGACTGGCAAAAATAAAAAAATACACACAGTGACCAAGGAAACGGAATAGAAGCTCAGACATCAGCCCACAATCACGTGCCCAATTAATCTTCTGCAAAACAGGCAAAACTATTAAAAGGGAAAAGGACAGTTTCTACAACAAATGGTGTTGGGAAAACTGAACAGCTATGCACAAAACAATGAAATTAGACTGCTTTCTTACACCATATGGACAAATAAACTGAAAACAGTTTCAAGACCTCAATGTGAGACCTTAAATCATAAAAATCCTACAAGAGGGCACAGACAGTAACTTCTCTGACATGAACCATACATTTAATAGACATGCCTCCTAAGGCAAAGGAAACAAAAGCAAAAATAAACTACTAGAGCTCCATCAATATAAAAACTTACCGCACAGCAGAACAGCAATGAAAATGTAATAAATAGAATACAACGTACTTAATAGGAGAAGATGTTTGCAAATATCATGTGCAATAAAGGGGTAGTGTCCAAAATATGTAGAACTGATACAACGCAACAACCAAAAAACAAAAAATCCAATTAAAAAATAGACAGAAGACATGAACAGACATTGCTCCAAAGAAGACATACAGATGGCCAACAGTCACGTGAGAAGATGTTCACATCAGCCATCAACAGGAAAATCCAAATGAAAAGGCCCATGAGATATTACCTCATACTATCAGAATGGCTAACAGCACCAGCACAAGAAAACAAATGTTGGGAGGATGTGGGTAAAAGGGAACCCTCTTGCACTGTGGTGGGAATGCTAGCTGCTGCAGTCCCTGTGGAAAACAGTATCACTGTTCCTCAAAACGTTAAATATTAGAACTACCTTATAATCCAGCAATCACACTACCGGGTGATTACCCGACGGATATGAGAACAGTAACTCAAAAGGATACTTGTGCCCCTATGTTTCTTGCAACATTAATTACAATATTACAATATGAAAACAATCCAAGTATTTCTTGATAACTTGATAAATGAGATGATAAATGTATACACACACACACACACACACACACACACACACAGTGCGAAATTACTCAGCCATAAAAAATCTAGCCATTTGCAGACACATGGATGGAGCTAGAGAATACTATCCTAAGTGAAATCAGTCAATCAGAGAAAGACAAAGGCCTTTGGATGTCACTCTTCCATGGAATTTAGGAAACAAACATACATAAATAAAGGAGAAAGAAGATACAAAACAAAAACCGACTCTGTGGTTACCAGAGTGGAAGTGGATGGAGGGATGAGTGATATAGATGACGGGGACTAAGAGTACAATTTTCTTTTTTTTATTTGTTTATTTTCAGCATAACAGTGTTCACTGTTTTTGCACCACACCCAGTGCTCCATGCACTACGTGCCCTCCCTATTACCCACCACCTGGTTCCCCAACCTCCCAACCCCCGCCCTTCCAAAACACTCAGGTTGTTTTCAGAGTCCATAGTCTCTCATGGTTCATCTCCCCTTCCAGGTTCCCTCAACTCCCTCTCCTCTCCATCTCCCCATGTCCTCCGTGTTCTTTGTTATGCTCCACAAATAAGGGAGACCATATGATATTTGACTCTCTCTGCTTGACTTATTTCACTCAGCATAATCTCTTCGAGTCCCTTCCATGTTGCTACAAAAGTTGGGTATTCATCCTTTCTGATGGAGCCATAATACTCCATTGTGTATATGTACCACATCTTCCTTATGCATTCATCCGTTGAAGGGCATCTTGGTTCTTTCCACAGTTTAGCGACCGTGGCCATTGCTGCAATAAACATTGGGGTACAGATGGCTCTTCTTTTCACTCCATCTGTATCTTTGGGGTAAATACCCATCAGTGTAATTGCAGGGTCATAGGGAAGCTCTATTTTTAATTTCTTGAGTCATCTGCACACTGTTCTCCAAAGTGGCTGCACTAAATGGCAGTCTCACCAACAGTGTAACAGGGTTCCACTTTCTCGACATCCTCTCCAACAAACGTTATTTCCTGTCTTCCTAATTTTGGACATTCTAACTGGTGTCAGGTGGTATCTCAATGTAGTTTTAATCAGAATCTCCCTGATGGCGAGGCAGACGCCTCCCTCTCCACAGATTCTGGGGGTCTCACCTTGGTGGTGGCAGCTGGGGCCGGGCCTGCCATGAAATCCGGGCCCGGACCCAGGCCTGCTTGTTCAGACTTCCATTGCCAGGGGCCTGTACCTAGGGCCTCACACCGGGAATCCTGAGTCCTGGGCCACAAGTCCGCCACAGTCCCAGAGACAATGGTGCCTTTCGCGGCTGCATCCCAGCCGAGGAGTGAGAGATCAATTCGTTCCCCCACAGAGGCCAGACCCCTCCAAGGGCGCCCCGGGGGCCTACCACGGCGAAGGCGGACGCCCGGCCACAGCCCCTCCATTAACTCTGCTCGGGGAAAACTCCCCGGCACCGGGACCGCCGACCGCGCCCCATCGTCACGGCTCGTTTTCCGGGTGGCCGCGACATGCCCCAAGAGAGAAAGGGCCCTGGTCCACACGGAACTGGGCGGTCAGAATGGCTGCCGAAAGCCGGCCAATTCTCACGAGCGTTCTGCCCAAATCGGGACCGATTTGGGCAGAACGCTCGTGAGAATTGGCCGGAAAACACCCGGCGAACACACTTCGGGCACCACAGGGCCGCATGGCGGCCCCCCCGGGGCCCTGTCTGGGATCGCGTGTCGTCGCGTACCGGCACCGCCAGGAGGAGCTCCGGGAGGCGTGCCCCGGGGAGGCCGACGCCCCCCGCTCCGCAGCCTCCGGGGGTCCCCTCCCTGGCGCCGGCAGCTGGGGCCGGGCCAGCCCCGAAAGCCGGGCCCGGGCCCGGGCCTGCTTGCTCAGCCTTCCGTTGCCAGGGGCCTGAGCCTGGGGGCCTCCCCACGGGGAAACCTGAGTCCCGCGCCACGAGTCCCCCGACCGTCCCAGCGACAACGGCACCTTTCGCGACTTCGTCCCAGCCGTGGAGTGAGAGATCTATCCATTCCCCCACAGTGGCCAGCACCCTCCACGGGCGCCCCGGCCGTCCGCCACGGCGGAGGCAGACGCCCAGCCACGGCGCCTCCATCAACTCTGCTCGGGGAAAACTCCCAGGCGCCGGGGCCGCCGGCCGCGCCCCAACCTCACGGTTCGTTTCCCGGGTGGCCGCGACATGCCCCGAGCGAGAACGGGCCCTGCTGCACGCGGAACTGGGCGCTCACCAGGGCTGCCCAACGCCGGCCAATTCTCACGAGCGTTCTGCCCAAATCGATCCCGATTTGGGCGAACACACTTCGGGCACCACAGGGCCGCAGGGCCGCTCCCCGGGGCCCTGTCCTGGATCGCGTGTCGTTGCGTTCCGGCACCGCGAGGTGGAGCTCCGGGAGGCGGGCCCCGTAGAGGCCGACGCCTCCCGCTCCTCAGCCTCCGGGGGTCCCCTCCCCGGCGCTGGTAGCCAGGGCTGGGCCAGCCCCGAAACCCGGGCTCGGGTCAGGCCTGCTTGCTCAGCCTTCCGTTGCCAGGGGCCTGAGCCTGGGGGCATCCCCATGGGGAACCCTGCGTCCCGCGCCACGAGTCCCCCGACCGACCCGGCGACAACGGCATCTTTCGCGGCTTCTTCCAGCCGTGGATTGAGAGATCAATCCGTTTCCCCACGGAGGCCAGCCCCCCCTAACGTGCGCCCTGGCCGCCCAAACAGCAGAGGCGGACGCCCGGCCACGGCGCCTCCATCAACTCTGCTCGGGGAAAACTCCCGGGCACCGGGGCCGCCGGCCGCGCCCCAACCTCACGGTTCGTTTTCCGGGTGGCCGCGAAATGCCCCGAGCGAGAAAGGGCCCTGCTGCCCGCGGAACTGGGCGCTCACCAGGGCTGCCCAACGCAGGCTAATTCTCACGAGCGTTCTGCCCAAATCGATCCCGATTTGGGCAGAACGCTCGTGACAATTGGCCGGAAAACGCCTGGCGAACACACTTCGGGCACCACAGGGCCGCAGGGCCGCCCCCCGGGGCCCTGTCTGGGATCGCGTGTCGTCGCGTTCTGGCACCGCCAGGAGGAGCTCCGGGAGGCGGGCCCAGGGGAGGCCAATGCCTCCCGCACCTCAGCCTCCTGGGGTCCCCTCCTTGGCGCCGGCAGCTGGGGCCAGGCCAGCCCCGAAACCAGGGCCCGGGCCCGGGCCTGCTTGCTCAGCCTTCCGTGGCCAGGGGCCTGAGCCTGGGGGCCTCCCCATGGGGAACCCTGAGTCCCGCGCCACGAGTCCCCCGACCGTCCCGGCGACAACGGCACCTTTCGCGGCTTCGTCCTAGCCGCGGAGTCAGAGACCAGTCCGTTTCCCCACAGAGGCCAGCCCCCTCCAGGGGCGCCCCGGCCGCCCGCCACGGCGGAGGCGGACGCCCGGCCACGGCGCCTCCATGCACTCTGCTCGGGGAAAACTCCCCGGCGCCGCGGCTGCCGGCCGCGCCCCATCGTCGCGGCTCGTTTTCCGGGTGGCCGCGACATGCCCCGTGCGAGAAAGGGCCCTGCTCCACGCGGAACTGGGCGCTGACCAGGGCTGCCCAACGCCGGCCAATTCTCACGAGCGTTCAGCCCAAATCGATCCCGATTTGGGCAGAACGCTCGTGAGAATTGGCCGGAAAACGCCCGGCGAACACACTTCGGGCACCACAGGGCCGCAGGGCGGCCCCCCCGGGGCCCTGTCCGGGATCGCGGGTCGTCGCGTTCCGGCACCTCCAGGAGGAGCTCCGGGAGGCGGGCCCCGGGGAGGCCGACGCCTCCCGCTCCTCAGCCTCCGGGGGTCCACTCCCTGGCGCCGGCAGCTGGGGCCGGGCCAGCCCCGAAAGCCGGGCCCGAGCCCGGGCCCGGGCCTGCTTGCTAAGCCTTCCGTTGCCAGGGGCCTGAGCCTGGGGGCCTCCCCATGGGGAACCCTGAGTCCCGCGCCACGAGTCTCCCGACCAACCCGGCGACAACGGCACCTATCGCGGCATCGTCCTAGCCGCGGAGTGAGAGACCAGTCCGTTTCCCCACAGAGGCCAGCCCCCTCCAGGGGCGCCCCGGCCGCCCGCCACGGCGGAGGCGGACGCCCGGCCACGGCGCCTCCATGCACTCTGCTCGGGGAAAACTCCCCGGCGCCGCGGCTGCCGGCCGCGCCCCATCGTCGCGGCTCGTTTTCCGGGTGGCCGCGACATGCCCCGAGCGAGAAAGGGCCCTGCTCCACGCGGAAGTGGGCGCTGACCAGGGCTGCCCAACGCCGGCCAATTCTCACGAGCGTTCTGCCCAAATCGATCCCGATTTGGGCAGAACGCTCGTGAGAATTGGCTGGAAAACGCCCGGCGAACACACTTCGGGCACCACAGAGCTGCAGGGCGGCCCCCCCGGGGCCCTGTCCGGGATCGCGGGTCGTCGCGTTCCAGCACCACCGGGAGGAGCTCCGGGAGGCGGGCCCCGGGGAGGCCGACGCCTCCCGCTCCTGAGCCTCCGGGGGTCCCCTCCCTGGCGCCGGCAGCTGGGGCCGGGCCAGACCCGAAAGCCGGGCCCTGGCCCGGGCCCGGGCCTGCTTGCTCAGCCTTCCGTTGCCAGGGGCCTGAGCCGGGGGGCCTCCCCATGGGGAACCCTGAGTCCCGCGCCACGAGTCCCCCGACCGTCCCGGCGACAACGGCACCTTTCGCGGCTTCGTCCTAGCCGCGGAGTCAGAGACCAGTCCGTTTCCCCACAGAGGCCAGCCCCCTCCAGGGGCGCCCCGGCCGCCCGCCACGGCGGAGGCGGACGCCCGGCCACGGCGCCTCCATGCACTCTGCTCGGGGAAAACTCCCCGGCGCCGCGGCTGCCGGCCGCGCCCCATCGTCGCGGCTCGTTTTCCGGGTGGCCGCGACATGCCCCGAGCGAGAAAGGGCCCTGCTCCACGCGGAACTGGGCCCTGACCAGGGCTGCCCAACGCCGGCCAATTCTCACGAGCGTTCTGCCCAAATCGATCCCGATTTGGGCAGAACGCTCCTGAGAATTGGCCGGAAAACGCCCGGCGAACACACTTCGGGCACCACAGGGCCGCAGGGCGGCCCCCCCGGGGCCATGTCTGGGATTCGGGTCGTCGCGTTCCGGCACCGCCGGGAGGAGCTCCGGGAGGCGGGCCCCGGGGCGGCCGACGCCTCCCGCTCCTCAGCCTCCGGGGGTCCCCTCCCTGGCGCCGGCAGCTGGGGCCGGGCCAGCCCCGAAAGCCGGGCCCGGGCTCGGGCCCGGGCCTGCTTGCTCAGCCTTCCGTTGCCAGGGGCCTGAGCCTGGGGGCCTCCCCATGGGGAACCCTGAGTCCCGCGCCACGAGTCCCCCGACCGTCCCGGCGACAACGGCACCTTTCGCGGCTTCGTCCTAGCCGCGGAGTCAGAGACCAGTCCGTTTCCCCACAGAGGCCAGCCCCCTCCAGGGGCGCCCCGGCCGACCGCCACGGCGGAGGCGGACGCCCGGCCACGGCGCCTCCATGCACTCTGCTCGGGGAAAACTCCCCGGCGCCGCGGCTGCCGGCCGCGCCCCATCGTCGCGGCTCGTTTTCCGGGTGGCCGCAACATGCCCTGAGCGAGAAAGGGCCCTGCTCCACGCGGAACTGGGCGCTGACCAGGGCTGCCCAACGCCGGCCAATTCTCACGAGCGTTCTGCCCAAATCGATCCCGATTTGGGCAGAACGCTCGTGAGAATTGGCCGGAAAACGCCCGGCGAACACACTTCGGGCACCACAGGGCCGCAGGGCGGCCACCCCGGGGCCCTGTCCGGGATCGCGTGTCGTCGCGTTCCGGCACCGCTGGGAGGAGCTCCGGGAGGCGGGCCCCGGGAGGCCGACGCCTCCCGCTCCTCAGCCTCCGGGGGTCCCCTCCCTGGCGCCGGCAGCTGGGGCCGGGCCAGCCCCGAAAGCCGGGCCCGGGCCCGGGCCTGCTTGCTCAGCCTTCCGTTGCCAGGGGCCTGAGCCTGGGGGCCTCCCCATGGGGAACCCTGAGTCCCGCGCCACGAATCCCCCGACCGTCCCGGAGACAACGGCACCTTTCGCGGCTTCGTCCTAGCCGCGGAGTCAGAGACCAGTCCGTTTCCCCACAGAGGCCAGCCCCCTCCAGGGGCGCCCCGGCCGCCCGCCACGGCGGAGGCGGACGCCCGGCCACGGCGCCTCCATGCACTCTGCTCGGGGAAAACTCCCCGGCGCCGCGGCTGCCGGCCGCGCCCCATCGTCGCGGCTCGTTTTCCGGTTGGCCGCGGCATGCCCCGAGCGAGAAAGGGCCCTGCTCCACGCGGAACTGGGCGCTGACCAGGGCTGCCCAACGCCGGCCAATTCTCACGAGCGTTCTGCCCAAATCGATCCCGATTTGGGCAGAACGCTCGTGAGAATTGGCCGGAAAACGCCCGGTGAACACACTTCGGGCACCACAGGGCCGCAGGGCGGCCCCCCCGGGGCCCTGTCCGGGATCGCGGGTCGTCGCGTTCCGGCACCGCCGGGACGAGCTCCGGGAGGCGGGCCCCGGGTCGGCCGACGCCTCCCGCTCCTCAGCCTCCGGGGGTCCCCTCCCTGGCGCCGGCAGCTGGGGCCGGGCCAGCCCCGAAAGCCGGGCCCGGGCTCGGGCCCGGGCCTGCTTGCTCAGCCTTCCGTTGCCAGGGGCCTGAGCCTGGGGGCCTCCCCATGGGGAACCCTGAGTCCCGCGCCACGAGTCCCCCGACCGTCCCGGCGACAACGGCACCTTTCGCGGCTTCGTCCTAGCCGCGGAGTCAGGGACCAGTCCGTTTCCCCACAGAGGCCTGCCCCCTCCAGGGGCGCCCCGGCCGACCGCCACGGCGGAGGCGGACGCCCGGCCACGGCGCCTCCATGCACTCTGCTCGGGGAAAACTACCCGGCGCCGCGGCTGCCGGCCGCGCCCCATCGTCGCGGCTCGTTTTCCGGGTGGCCGCGACATGCCCCGAGCGAGAAAGGGCCCTGCTCCACGCGGAACTGGGCGCTGACCAGGGCTGCCCAACGCCGGCCAATTCTCACGAGCGTTCTGCCCAAATCGATCCCGATTTGGGCAGAACGCTCGTGAGAATTGGCCGGAAAACGCCCGGCGAACACACTTCGGGCACCATAGGGCCGCAGGGCGGCCCGCCCGGGGCCCTGTCCGGGATCGCGGGTCGTCGCGTTTCGGCACCGCCGGGAGGAGCTCCGGGAGGCGGGCCCCGGGAGGCCGACGCCTCCCGCTCCTCAGCCTCCGGGGGTCCCCTCCCTGGCGCCGGCAGCTGGGGCCGGGCCAGCCCCGAAAGCCGGGCCCGAGCCCGGGCCCGGGCCTGCTTGCTCAGCATTCCGTTGCCAGGGGCCTGAGCCTGGGGGCCTCCCCATGGGGAACCCTGAGTCCCGCGCCACGAGTCTCCCGACCATCCCGGCGACAACGGCACCTATCGCGGCATCGTCCTAGCCGCGGAGTGAGAGACCAGTCCGTTTCCCCACAGAGGCCAGCCCCCTCCAGGGGCGCCCCGGCCGCCCGCCACGGCGGAGGCGGACGCCCGGCCACGGCGCCTCCATGCACTCTGCTCGGGGAAAACTCCCCGGCGCCGCGGCTGCCGGCCGCGCCCCATCGTCGCGGCTCGTTTTCCGGGTGGCCGCGACATGCCCCGAGCGAGAAAGGGCTCTGCTCCACGCGGAACTGGGTGCTGACCAGGGCTGCCCAACGCCGGCCAATTCTCACGAGCGTTCTGCCCAAATCGATCCCGATTTGGGCAGAACGCTCGTGAGAATGGCCGGAAAACGCCCGGCGAACACACTTCGGGCACCACAGGGCCGCAGGGCGGCCCACCCGGGGCCCTGTCCGTGATCGCGGGTCGTCGCGTTTCGGCACCGCCGGGAGGAGCTCCGGGAGGCGGGCCCCGGGGCGGCCGACGCCTCCCGCTCCTCAGCCTCCGGGGGTCCCCTCCCTGGTGCCGGCAGCTGGGGCTGGGCCAGCCCCGAAAGCCGGGCCCTGGCCCGGGCCCGGGCTTGCTTGCTCAGCCTTCCGTTGCCAGGGGCCTGAGCCTGGGGGCCTCCCCATGGGGAACCCTGAGTCCCGCGCCACGAGTCCCCCGACCGACCCGGCGACAACGGCACCTTTCGAGGCTTCGTCCTAGCCGCGGAGTCAGAGATCAGTCCGTTTCCCCACAGAGGCCAGCCCCCTCCAGGGGCGCCCCGGCCGACCGCCACGGCGGAGGCGGACGCCCGGCCACGGCGCCTCCATGCACTCTGCTCGGGGAAAACTCCCTGGCGCCGCGGCTGCCCTCCGCGCCCCATCGTCGCGGCTCGTTTTCTGGGTGGCCGCGACATGCCCCGAGCGAGAAAGGGCCCTGCTCCACGCGGAACTGGGCGCTGACCAGGGCTGCCCAACGCCGGCCAATTCTCACGAGCGTTCTGCCCAAATCGATCCCGATTTGGGCAGAACGCTCGTGAGAATTGGCCGGAAAACGCCCGGCGAACACACTTCGGGCACCACAGGGCCGCAGGGCGGCCACCCCGGGGCCCTGTCCGGGATCGCGGGTCGTCGCGTTCCGGCACCGCCGGGAGGAGCTCCGGGAGGCGGGCCCCGGGGCGGCCGACGCCTCCCGCTCCTCAGCCTCCGGGGGTCCCCTCCCTGGCGCCGGCAGCTGGGGCCGGGCCAGCCCCGAAAGCCGGGCCCGGGCCCGGGCCTGCTTGCTCAGCCTTCCGTTGCCAGGGGCCTGAGCCTGGGGGCCTCCCCATGGGGCACCCTGAGTCCCGCGCCACGAGTCCCCCGACCGTCCCGGCGACAACAGCACCTTTCGCGGCTTCGTCCTAGCCGCGGAGTCAGAGACCAGTCCGTTTCCCCACAGAGGCCAGCCCCCTCCAGGGGCGCCCCGGACGCCCGCCACGGCGGAGGCGGACGCCCGGCCACGGCGCCTCCATGCACTCTGCTCGGGGAAAACTCTGCGGCGCCGCGGCTGCCGGCCGCGCCCCATCGTCGCGGCTCGTTTTCCGGGTGGCCGCGACATGCCCCGAGCGAGAAAGGGCCCTGCTCCACGCGGAACTGGGCGCTGACCAGGGCTGCCCAACGCCGGCCAATTCTCACGAGCGTTCTGCCCAAATCGATCCCGATTTGGGCAGAACGCTCGTGAGAATTGGCCGGAAAACGCCCGGCGAACACACTTCGGGCACCACAGGGCCGCAGGGCGGCCCCCCCGGGGCCCTCTCCGGGATCGCGGGTCGTCGCGTTCCGGCACCGCCGGGAGGAGCTCTGGGAGGCGGGCCCCGGGGCGGCCGACGCCTCCCGCTCCTAAGCCTCCGGGGGTCCCCTCCCTGGCGCCGGCAGCTGGGGCCGGGCCAGCCCCGAAATCAGGGCCCGAGCCCGGGCCCGGGCCTGCTTGCTCAGCCTTCCGTTGCCAGGGTCCTGAGCCTGGGGGCCTCCCCATGGGGAACCCTGAGTCCGGCGCCACGAGTCCCCCGACCGTCCCGGCGACAACGGCACTTTTCGCGGCTTCGTCCTAGCCGTGGAGTCAGAGAGCAGTCCGTTTCCCCACAGAGGCCAGGCCCCTCCAGGGACCCCCGGCCGCCCGCCACGGCGGAGGCGGACGCCCGGCCACGGCGCCTCCATGAACTCTGCTCGGGGAAAACTCCCCGGCGCCGCGGCTGCCGGCCGCGCCCCATCGTCGCGGCTCGTTTTCCGGGTGGCCGCGCCATGCCCCGAGCGAGAACGGGCCCTGCTCCACGCGGAACTGGGCGCTGACCAGGGCTGCCCAACGCCGGCCAATTCTCACGAGCGTTCTGCCCAAATCGATCCCGATTTGGGCAGAACGCTCGTGAGAATAGGCCGGAAAACGCCCGGCGAACACACTTCGGGCACCACAGGGCCGCAGGGCGGCCACCCCGGGGCCCTGTCCGGGATCGCGGGTCGTCGCGTTCCGGCACCGCCGGGAGGAGCTCCGGGAGGCGGGCCCCGGGGAGGCCGACGCCTCCCGCTCCTCAGCCTCCGGGGGTCCCCTCCCTGGCGCCGGCAGCTGGGGCCGGGCCAGCCCCGAAAGCCGGGCCCGGGCCCGGGCCTGCTTGCTCAGCCTTCCGTTGCCAGGGGCCTGAGCCTGGGGGCCTCCCCATGGGGAACCCTGAGTCCCGCGCCACGAGTCCCCCGACCGTCCCGGCGACAACGGCACCTTTCGCGGCTTCGTCCTAGCCGCGGAGTCAGAGACCAGTCCGTTTCCCCACAGAGGCCAGCCCCCTCCAGGGGCGCCCCGGCCGCCCGCCACGGCGGAGGCGGACGCCCGGCCACGGCGCCTCCATGCACTCTGCTCGGGGAAAACTCTGCGGCGCCGCGGCTGCCGGCCGCGCCCCATCGTTGCGGCTCGTTTTCCGGGTGGCCGCGGCATGCCCCGAGCGAGAAAGGGCCCTGCTCCACGCGGAACTGGGCGCTGACCAGGGCTGCCCAACGCCGGCCAATTCTCACGAGCGTTCTGCCCAAATCGATCCCGATTTGGGCAGAACGCTCGTGAGAATTGGCCGGAAAACGCCCGGCGAACACACTTCGGGCACAACAGGGCCGCAGGGCGGCCCCCCCGGGGCCCTGTCCGGGATCGCGGGTCGTCGCGTTCCGGCACCGCCGGGAGGAGCTCCGGGAGGCGGGCCCCGGGGCGGCCGACGCCTCCCGCTCCTCAGCCTCCGGGGGTCCCCTCCCTGGCGCCAGCAGATGGGGCCGGGCCAGCCCCGAAAGCCGGGCCCGGGCTCGGGCCCGGGCCTGCTTGCTCAGCCTTCCGTTGCCAGGGGCCTGAGCCTGGGGGCCTCCCCATGGGGAACCCTGAGTCCCGCGCCACGAGTCCCCCGACCGTCCCGGCGACAACGGCACCTTTCGCGGCTTCGTCCTAGCCGCGGAGTCAGAGATCAGTCCGTTTCCCCACAGAGGCCAGCCCCCTCCAGGGGCGCCCCGGCCGCCCGCCACGGCGGAGGCGGACGCCCGGCCACGGCGCCTCCATGAACTCTGCTCGGGGAAAACTCCCCGGCGCCGCGGCTGCCGGCCGCGCCCCATCGTCGCGGCTCGTTTTCCGGGTGGCCGCGCCATGCCCCGAGCGAGAACGGGCCCTGCTCCACGCGGAACTGGGCGCTGACCAGGGCTGCCCAACGCCGGCCAATTCCCACGAGCGTTCTGCCCAAATCGATCCCGATTTGGGCAGAACGCTCGTGAGAATTGGCCGGAAAACGCCCGGCGAACACACTTCGGGCACCACAGGGCCGCAGGGCGGCCACCCCGGGGCCCTGTCCGGGATCGCGGGTCGTCGCGTTCCGGCACCGCCGGGAGGAGCTCCGGGAGGCGGGCCCCGGGGAGGCCGACGCCTCCCGCTCCTCAACCTCCGGGGGTCCCCTCCCTGGCGCCGGCACTGGGGCCGGGCCAGCCCCGAAAGCCGGGCCCGGGCCCGGGCCTGCTTGCTCAGCCTTCCGTTGCCAGGGGCCTGAGCCTGGGGGCCTCCCCATGGGGAACCCTGAGTCCCGCGCCACGAGTCCCCCGACCGTCCCGGCGACAACGGCACCTTTCGCGGCTTCGTCCTAGCCGCGGAGTCAGAGACCAGTCCGTTTCCCCACAGAGGCCAGCCCCCTCCAGGGGCGCCCCGGCCGCCCGCCACGGCGGAGGCCGACGCCCGGCCACGGCGCCTCCATGCACTCTGCTCGGGGAAAACTCTGCGGCGCCGCGGCTGCCGGCCGCGCCCCATCGTCGCGGCTCGTTTTCCGGGTGGCCGCGTCATGCCCCGAGCGAGAAAGGGCCCTGCTCCACGCGGAACTGGGCGCTGACCAGGGCTGCCCAACGCCGGCCAATTCTCACGAGCGTTCTGCCCAAATCGATCCCGATTTGGGCAGAACGCTCGTGAGAATTGGCCGGAAAACGCCCGGCGAACACACTTCGGGCACCACAGGGCCGCAGGGCGGCCACCCCGGGGCCCTGTCCGGGATCGCGTGTCGTCGCGTTCCGGCACCGCCGGGAGGAGCTCCGGGAGGCGGGCCCCGGGGCGGCCGACGCCTCCCGCTCCTCAGCCTCCGGGGGTCCCCTCCCTGGCGCCGGCAGCTGGGGCCGGGCCAGCCCCGACAGCCGGGCCCGGGCCCGGGCCTGCTTGCTCAGCCTTCGGTTGCCAGGGGCCTGAGCCTGGGGGCCTCCCCATGGGGAACCCTGAGTCCCGCGCTACGAGTCCCCTGACCGTCCCGGCGACAACGGCACCTTTCGCGGCTTCGTCCTAGCCGCGGAGTCAGAGACCAGTCCGTTTCCCCCAGAGGCCAGCCCCCTCCAGGGGCGCCCCGGCCGCCCGCTACGGCGGAGGCGGACGCTCGGCCACGGCGCCTCCATGCACTCTGCTCGGGGAAAACTCCCCGGCGCCGTGGCTGCCGGCCGCGACCCATCGTCGCGGTTCGTTTTCCGGGTGGCCGCGACATGCCCCGAGCGAGAACGGGCCCTGCTCCACGCGGAACTGGGCGCTGACCAGGGCTGCCCAACGCCGGCCAATTCTCACGAGCGTTCTGCCCAAATCGATCCCGATTTGGGCAGAACGCTCGTGAGAATTGGCCGGAAAACGCCCGGCGAACACACTTCGGGCACCAAGGGCCGCAGGGCGGCCCCCCCGGGGCCCTGTCCGGGATCGCGGGTCGTCGCGTTCCGGCACCGCCGGGAGGAGCTCCGGGAGGCGGGCCCCGGGGCGGCCGACGCCTCACGCTCCTCAGCCTCCGGGGGTCCCCTCCCTGGCGCCGGCAGCTGGGGCCGGGCCAGCCCCGAAAGCCGGGCCCGGGTTCGGGCCCGGGCCTGCTTGCTCAGCCTTCCGTTGCCAGGGGCCTGAGCCTGGGGGCCTCCCCATGGGGAACCCTGAGTCCCGCGCCACGAGTCCCCCGACCGTCCCGGCGACAACGGCACCTTTCGCGGCTTCGTCCTAGCCGCGGAGTCAGAGACCAGTCCGTTTCCCCACAGAGGCCAGCCCCCTCCAGGGGCGCCCCGGCCGACCGCCACGGCGGAGGCGGAAGCCCGGCCAAGGCGCCTCCATGCACTCTGCTCGGGGAAAACTCCCCGGCGCCGCGGCTGCCGGCCGCGCCCCATCGTCGCGGCTCGTTTTCCGGGTGGCCGCGACATGCCCCGAGCGAGAAAGGGCCCTGCTCCACGCGGAACTGGGCGCTGACCAGGGCTGCCCAACGCCGGCCATTTCTCACGAGCGTTCTGCCCAAATCGATCCCGATTTGGGCAGAACGCTCGTGAGAATTGGCCGGAAAACGCCCGGCGAACACACTTTGGGCACCACAGGGCCGCAGGGCGGCCACCCCGGGGCCCTGTCCGGGATCGCGGGTCGTCGCGTTCCGGCACCGCCGGGAGGAGCTCCGGGAGGCGGGCTCCGGGGAGGCCGACGCCTCCCGCTCCTCAGCCTCCGGGGGTCCCCTCCCTGGCGCCGGCAGCTGGGGCCAGGCCAGCCCCGAAAGCCGGGCCCGGGCCCGCGCCTGCTTGCTCAGACTTCCGTTGCCAGGGGCCTGAGCCTGGGGGCCTCCCCATGGGGAACCCTGAGTCCCGCGCCACGAGTCCCCCGTCCGTCCCGGCGACAACGGCACCTTTCGCGGCTTCGTCCTAGCCGCGGAGTCAGAGACCAGTCCGTTTCCCCACAGAGGCCAGCCCCCTCCAGGGGAGCCCCGGCCGCCCGCCACGGCGGAGGCGGACGCCCGGCCACGGCGCCTCCATACACTCTGCTCGGGGAAAACTCCCCGGGGCCGCGGCTGCCGGCCGCGCCCCATCGTCGCGGCTCGTTTTCCGGGTGGCCGCGACATGCCCCGAGCGAGAAAGGCCCCTGCTCCACGCGGAACTGGGCGCTGACCAGGGCTGCCCAACGCCGGCCAATTCTCACGAGCGTTCTGCCCAAATCGATCCCGATTTGGGCAGAACGCTCGTGAGAATTGGCCGGAAAACGCCCGGCGAACACACTTCGGGCACCACAGGGCCGCAGGGCGGCCCCCCCGGGGCCCTCTCCGGGATCGCGGGTCGTCGCGTTCCGGCACCGCCGGGAGGAGCTCCGGGAGGCGGGCCCCGGGGTGGCCGACGCCTCCCGCTCCTCAGCCTCCGGGGGTCCCCTCCCTGGCGCCGGCAGCTGGGGCCGGGCCAGCCCCGAAATCAGGACCCGAGCCCGGGCCCGGGCCTGCTTGCTCAGCCTTCCGTTGCCAGGGTCCTGAGCCTGGGGGCCTCCCCATGGGGAACCCTGAGTCCGGCGCCACGAGTCCCCCGACCGTCCCGGCGACAACGGCACCTTTCGCGGCTTCGTCCTAGCTGTGGAGTCAGAGACCAGTCCGTTTCCCCACAGAGGCCAGGCCCCTCCAGGGGCCCCCGGCCGCCCGCCACGGCGGAGGCGGACGCCCGGCCACGGCGCCTCCATGAACTCTGCTCGGGGAAAACTCCCCGGCGCCGCGGCTGCCGGCCGCGCCCCATCGTCGCGGCTCGTTTTCCGGGTGGCCGCGCCATGCCCCGAGCGAGAACGGGCCCTGCTCCACGCGGAACTGGGCGCTGACCAGGGCTGCCCAACGCCGGCCAATTCTCACGAGCGTTCTGCCCAAATCGGGATCGATTTGGGCAGAACGCTCGTGAGAATTGGCCGGAAAACGCCCGGCGAACACACTTCGGGCACCACAGTGCCGCAGGGCGGCCACCCCGGGGCCCTGTCCGGGATCGCGTGTCGTCGCGTTCCGGCACCGCCGGGAGGAGCTCCGGGAGGCGGGCCCCGGGGCGGCCGACGCCTCCCGCTCCTCAGCCTCCGGGGGTCCCCTCCCTGGCGCCGGCAGCTGGGGCCGGGCCAGCCCCGAAAGCCGGGCCCGGGCCCGGGCCTGCTTGCTCAGCCTTCGGTTGCCAGGGGCCTGAGCCTGGGGGCCTCCCCATGGGGAACCCTGAGTCCCGCGCCACGAGTCCCCTGACCGTCCCGGCGACAACGGCACCTTTCGCGGCTTCGTCCTAGCCGCGGAGTCAGAGACCAGTCCGTTTCCCCCAGAGGCCAGCCCCCTCCAGGGGCGCCCCGGCCGCCCGCTACGGCGGAGGCGGACGCTCGGCCACGGCGCCTCCATGCACTCTGCTCGGGGAAAACTCCCCGGCGCCGTGGCTGCCGGCCGCGACCCATCGTCGCGGCTCGTTTTCCGGGTGGCCGCGACATGCCCCGAGCGAGAACGGGCCCTGCTCCACGCGGAACTGGGCGCTGACCAGGGCTGCCCAACGCCGGCCAATTCTCACGAGCGTTCTGCCCAAATCGATCCCGATTTGGGCAGAACGCTCGTGAGAATTGGCCGGAAAACGCCCGGCGAACACACTTCGGGCACCAAGGGCCGCAGGGCGGCCCCCCCGGGGCCCTGTCCGGGATCGCGGGTCGTCGCGTTCCGGCACCGCCGGGAGGAGCTCCGGGAGGCGGGCCCCGGGGCGGCCGACGCCTCACGCTCCTCAGCCTCCGGGGGTCCCCTCCCTGGCGCCGGCAGCTGGGGCCGGGCCAGCCCCGAAAGCCGGGCCCGGGCTCGGGCCCGGGCCTGCTTGCTCAGCCTTCCGTTGCCAGGGGCCTGAGCCTGGGGGCCTCCCCATGGGGAACCCTGAGTCCCGCGCCACGAGTCCCCCGACCGTCCCGGCGACAACGGCACCTTTCGCGGCTTCGTCCTAGCCGCGGAGTCAGAGACCAGTCCGTTTCCCCACAGAGGCCAGCCCCCTCCAGGGGCGCCCCGGCCGACCGCCACGGCGGAGGCGGAAGCCCGGCCACGGCGCCTCCATGCACTCTGCTCGGGGAAAACTCCCCGGCGCCGCGGCTGCCGGCCGCGCCCCATCGTCGCGGCTCGTTTTCCGGGTGGCCGCGACATGCCCCGAGCGAGAAAGGGCCCTGCTCCACGCGGAACTGGGCGCTGACCAGGGCTGCCCAACGCCGGCCATTTCTCACGAGCGTTCTGCCCAAATCGATCCCGATTTGGGCAGAACGCTCGTGAGAATTGGCCGGAAAACGCCCGGCGAACACACTTTGGGCACCACAGGGCCGCAGGGCGGCCACCCCGGGGCCCTGTCCGGGATCGCGGGTCGTCGCGTTCCGGCACCGCCGGGAGGAGCTCCGGGAGGCGGGCTCCGGGGAGGCCGACGCCTCCCGCTCCTCAGCCTCCGGGGGTCCCCTCCCTGGCGCCGGCAGCTGGGGCCAGGCCAGCCCCGAAAGCCGGGCCCGGGCCCGCGCCTGCTTGCTCAGACTTCCGTTGCCAGGGGCCTGAGCCTGAGGCCCTCCCCATGGGGAACCCTGAGTCCCGCGCCACGAGTCCCCCGTCCGTCCCGGCGACAACGGCACCTTTCGCGGCTTCGTCCTAGCCGCGGAGTCAGAGATCAGTCCGTTTCCCCACAGAGGCCAGCCCCCTCCAGGGGCGCCCCGGCCGACCGCCACGGCGGAGGCGGACGCCCGGCCACGGCGCCTCCATGCACTCTGCTCAGGGAAAACTCCCCGGCGCCGCGGCTGCCGGCCGCGCCCCATCGTCGCGGCTCGTTTTCCGGGTGGCCGCGACATGCCCCGAGCGAGAAAGGGCCCTGCTCCACGTGGAACTGGGCGCTGACCAGGGCTGCCCAACGCCGGCCAATTCTCACGAGCGTTCTGCCCAAATCGATCCCGATTAGGGCAGAACGCTCGTGAGAATTGGCCGGAAAACGCCCGGCGAACACACTTCGGGCACCACAGGGCCGCAGGGCGGCCCCCCCGGGGCCCTGTCCGGGATCGCGGGTCGTCGCGTTCCGGCACCGCCGGGAGGAGCTCCGGGAGGCGGGCCCCGGGGCGGCCGACGCCTCCCGCTCCTCAGCCTCCGGGGGTCCCCTCCCTGGCGCCGGCAGCTGGGGCCGGGCCAGCCCCGAAAGCCGGGCCTGGGCCCGGGCCCGGGCCTGCTTGCTCAGCCTTCCGTTGCCAGGGGCCTGAGCCTGGGGGCCTCCCCATGGGGAACCCTGAGTCCCGCGCCACGAGTCCCCCGTCCGTCCCGGCGACAACGGCACCTTTCGCGGCTTCGTCCTAGCCGCGGAGTCAGAGACCAGTCCGTTTCCCCACAGAGGCCAGCCCCCTCCAGGGGAGCCCCGGCCGCCCGCCACGGCGGAGGCGGACGCCCGGCCACGGCGCCTCCATGCACTCTGCTCGGGGAAAACTCCCCGGCGCCGCGGCTGCCGGCCGCGCCCCATCGTCGCGGCTCGTTTTCCGGGTGGTCGCGACATGCCCCGAGCGAGAAAGGGCCCTGCTCCACGCGGAACTGGGCGCTGACCAGGGCTGCCCAACGCCGGCCAATTCTCACGAGCGTTCTGCCCAAATCGATCCCGATTTGGGCAGAACGCTCGTGAGAATTGGCCGGAAAACGCCCGGCGAACACACTTCGGGCACCACAGGGCCGCAGGGCGGCCCCCCCGGGGCCCTCTCCGGGATCGCGGGTCGTCGCGTTCCGGCACCGCCGGGAGGAGCTCTGGGAGGCGGGCCCCGGGGCGGCCGACGCCTCCCGCTCCTCAGCCTCCGGGGGTCCCCTCCCTGGCGCCGGCAGCTGGGGCCGGGCCAGCCCCGAAATCAGGACCCGAGCCCGGGCCCGGGCCTGCTTGCTCAGCCTTCCGTTGCCAGGGTCCTGAGCCTGGGGGCCTCCCCATGGGGAACCCTGAGTCCGGCGCCACGAGTCCCCCGACCGTCCCGGCGACAACGGCACCTTTCGCGGCTTCGTCCTAGCCGTGGAGTCAGAGACCAGTCCGTTTCCCCACAGAGGCCAGGCCCCTCCAGGGGCCCCCGGCCGCCCGCCACGGCGGAGGCGGACGCCCGGCCACGGCGCCTCCATGCACTCTGCTCGGGGAAAACTCCCCGGCGCCGTGGCTGCCGGCCGCGCCCCATCGTCGCGGCTCGTTTTCCGGGTGGCCGCGACATGCCCCGAGCGAGAAAGGGCCCTGCTCCACGCGGAACTGGGCGCTGACCAGGGCTGCATAACGCCGGCCAATTCTCACGAGCGTTCTGCCCAAATCGATCCCGATTTGGGCAGAACGCTCGTGAGAATTGGCCGGAAAACGCCCGGCGAACACACTTCGGGCACCACAGGGCCGCAGGGCGGCCCGCCCGGGGCCCTGTCCGGGATCGCGGGTCGTCGCGTTCCGGCACCGCCGGGAGGAGCTCCGGGAGGCGGGCCCCGGGGCGGCCGACGCCTCCCGCTCCTCAGCCTCCGGTGGTCCCCTCCCTGGTGCCGGCAGCTGGGGCTGGGCCAGCCCCGAAAGCCGGGCCCTGGCCCGGGCCCGGGCTTGCTTGCTCAGCCTTCCGTTGCCAGGGGCCTGAGCCTGGGGGCCTCCCCATGGGGAACCCTGAGTCCCGCGCCACGAGTCCCCCGACCGTCCCGGCGACAACGGCACCTTTCGCGGCTTCGTCCTAGCCGCGGAGTCAGAGACCAGTCCGTTTCCCCACAGAGGCCAGCCCCTTCCAGGGGTGCCCCGGCCGCCCGCCACGGCGGAGGCGGACGCCCGGCCACGGCGCCTCCATGCACTCTGCTCGGGGAAAACTCCCCGGCGCCACGGCTGCCGGCCGCGCCCCATCGTCGCGGCTCGTTTTCCGGGTGGCCGCGGCATGCCCCGAGCGAGAAAGGGCCCTGCTCCACGCGGAACTGGGCGCTGACCAGGGCTGCCCAACGCCGGCCAATTCTCACGAGCGTTCTGCCCAAATCGATCCCGATTTGGGCAGAACGCTCGTGAGAATTGGCCGGAAAACGCCCGGCGAACACACTTCGGGCACCACAGGGCCGCAGGGCGGCCCCCCCGGGGCCCTGTCCGGGATCGCGGGTCGTCGCGTTCCGGCACCGCCGGGAGGAGCTCCGGGAGGCGGGCCCCGGGGCGGCCGACGCCTCCCGCTCCTCAGCCTCCGGGGGTCCCCTCCCTGGCGCCAGCAGCTGGGGCCGGGCCAGCCCCGAAAGCCGGGCCCGGGCTCGGGCCCGGGCCTGCTTGCTCAGCCTTCCGTTGCCAGGGGCCTGAGCCTGGGGGCCTCCCCATGGGGAACCCTGTGTCCCGCGCCACGAGTCCCCCGACCGTCCCGGCGACAACGGCACCTTTCGCGGCTTCGTCCTAGCCGCGGAGTCAGAGATCAGTCCGTTTCCCCACAGAGGCCAGCCCCCTCCAGGGGCGCCCCGGCCGACCGCCACGGCGGAGGCGGACGCCCGGCCACGGCGCCTCCATGCACTCTGCTCGGGGAAAACTCTGCGGCGCCGCGGCTGCCGGCCGCGCCCCATCGTCGCGGCTCGTTTTCCGGGTGGCCGCGACATGCCCCGAGCGAGAAAGGGCCCTGCTCCACGCGGAACTGGGCGCTGACCAGGGCTGCCCAACGCCGGCCAATTCTCACGAGCGTTCTGCCCAAATCGATCCCGATTTGGGCAGAACGCTCGTGAGAATTGGCCGGAAAACGCCCGGCGAACACACTTCGGGCACCACAGGGCCGCAGGGCGGCCCCCCCGGGGCCCTCTCCGGGATCGCGGGTCGTCGCGTTCCGGCACCGCCGGGAGGAGCTCTGGGAGGCGGGCCCCGGGGCGGCCGACGCCTCCCGCTCCTCAGCCTCCGGGGGTCCCCTCCCTGGCGCCAGCAGCTGGGGCCGGGCCAGCCCCGAAAGCCGGGCCCGGGCTCGGGCCCGGGCCTGCTTGCTCAGCCTTCCGTTGCCAGGGGCCTGAGCCTGGGGGCCTCCCCATGGGGAACCCTGAGTCCCGCGCCACGAGTCCCCCGACCGTCCCGGCGACAACGGCACCTTTCGCGGCTTCGTCCTAGCCGCGGAGTCAGAGATCAGTCCGTTTCCCCACAGAGGCCAGCCCCCTCCAGGGGCGCCCCGGCCGACCGCCACGGCGGAGGCGGACGCCCGGCCACGGCGCCTCCATGCACTCTGCTCGGGGAAAATTCCCTGGCGCCGCGGCTGCCGGCCGCGCCCCATCGTCGCGGCTCGTTTTCCGGGTGGCCGCGACATGCCCCGAGCGAGAAAGGGCCCTGCTCCACGCGGAACTGGGCGCTGACCAGGGCTGCCCAACGCCGGCCAATTCTCACGAGCGTTCTGCCCAAATCGATCCCGATTTGGGCAGAACGCTCGTGAGAATTGGCCGGAAAACGCCCGGCGAACACACTTCGGGCACCACAGGGCCGCAGGGCGGCCACCCCGGGGCCCTGTCCGGGATCGCGGGTCGTCGCGTTCCGGCACCGCCGGGAGGAGCTCCGGGAGGCGGGCCCCGGGGCGGCCGACGCCTCCCGCTCCTCAGCCTCCGGGGGTCCCCTCCCTGGCGCCGGCAGCTGGGGCCGGGCCAGCCCCGAAAGCCGGGCCCGGGCCCGGGCCTGCTTGCTCAGCCTTCCGTTGCCAGGGGCCTGAGCCTGGGGGCCTCCCCATGGGGCACCCTGAGTCCCGCGCCACGAGTCCCCCGACCGTCCCGGCGACAACGGCACCTTTCGCGGCTTCGTCCTAGCCGCGGAGTCAGAGACCAGTCCGTTTCCCCACAGAGGCCAGCCCCCTCCAGGGGCGCCCCGGACGCCCGCCACGGCGGAGGCGGACGCCCGGCCACGGCGCCTCCATGCACTCTGCTCGGGGAAAACTCTGCGGCGCCGCGGCTGCCGGCCGCGCCCCATCGTCGCGGCTCGTTTTCCGGGTGGCCGCGACATGCCCCGAGCGAGAAAGGGCCCTGCTCCACGCGGAACTGGGCGCTGACCAGGGCTGCCCAACGCCGGCCAATTCTCACGAGCGTTCTGCCCAAATCAATCCCGATTTGGGCAGAACGCTCGTGAGAATTGGCCGGAAAACGCCCGGCGAACACACTTCGGGCACCACAGGGCCGCAGGGCGGCCCCCCCGGGGCCCTCTCCGGGATCGCGGGTCGTCGCGTTCCGGCACCGCCGGGAGGAGCTCTGGGAGGCGGGCCCCGGGGCGGCCGACGCCTTCCGCTCCTCAGCCTCCGGGGGTCCCCTCCCTGGCGCCGGCAGCTGGGGCCGGGCCAGCCCCGAAATCAGGGCCCGAGCCCGGGCCCGGGCCTGCTTGCTCAGCCTTCCGTTGCCAGGGTCCTGAGCCTGGGGGCCTCCCCATGGGGAACCCTGAGTCCGGCGCCACGAGTCCCCCGACCGTCCCGGCGACAACGGCACCTTTCGCGGCTTCGTCCTAGCCGTGGAGTCAGAGACCAGTCCGTTTCCCCACAGAGGCCAGCCCCCTCCAGGGGCCCCCGGCCGCCCGCCACGGCGGAGGCGGACGCCCGGCCCCGGCGCCTCCATGAACTCTGCTCGGGGAAAACTCCCCGGCGCCGCGGCTGCCGGCCGCGCCCCATCGTCGCGGCTCGTTTTCCGGGTGGCCGCGCCATGCCCCGAGCGAGAACGGGCCCTGCTCCACGCGGAACTGGGCGCTGACCAGGGCTGCCCAACGCCGGCCAATTCTCACGAGCATTCTGCCCAAATCAATCCCGATTTGGGCAGAACGCTCGTGAGAATTGGCCGGAAAACGCCCGGCGAACACACTTCGGGCACCACAGGGCCACAGGGCGGCCACCCCGGGGCCCTGTCCGGGATCGCGGGTCGTCGCGTTCCGGCACCGCCGGGAGGAGCTCCGGGAGGCGGGCCCCGGGGAGGCCGACGCCTCCCGCTCCTCAGCCTCCGGGGGTCCCCTCCCTGGCGCCGGAAGCTGGGGCCGGGCCAGCCCCGAAAGCCGGGCCCGGGCCCGGGCCTGCTTGCTCAGCCTTCCGTTGCCAGGGGCCTGAGCCTGGGGGCCTCCCCATGGGGAACCCTGAGTCCCGCGCCACGAGTCCCCCGACCGTCCCGGCGACAACGGCACCTTTCGCGGCTTCGTCCTAGCCGCGGAGTCAGAGACCAGTCCGTTTCCCCACAGAGGCCAGCCCCCTCCAGGGGCGCCCCGGCCGCCCGCCACGGCGGAGGCGGACGCCCGGCCACGGCGCCTCCATGCACTCTGCTCGGGAAAACAATGCGGCGCCGCGGCTGCCGGCCGCGCCCCATCGTCGCGGCTCGTTTTCTGGGTGGCCGCGACATGCCCCGAGCGAGAAAGGGCCCTGCTCCACGCGGAACTGGGCGCTGACCAGGGCTGCCCAACGCCGGCCAATTCTCACGAGCGTTCTGCCCAAATCATCCCGATTTGGGCAGAACGCTCGTGAGAATTGGCCGGAAAACGCCCGGCGAACACACTTCGGGCACCACAGGGCCGCAGGGCGGCCACCCCGGGGCCCTGTCCGGGATCGCGGGTCGTCGCGTTCCGGCACCGCCGGGAGGAGCTCCGGGAGGCGGGCCCCGGGGAGGCCGACGCCTCCCGCTCCTCAGCCTCCGGGGGTCCCCTCCCTGGCGCCAGCAGCTGGGGCCGGGCCAGCCCCGAAAGCCGGGCCCGGGACCGGGCCTGCTTGCTCAGCCTTCCGTTGCCAGGGGCCTGAGCCTGGGGGCCTCCCCATGGGGAACCCTGAGTCCCGCGCCACGAGTCCCCTGACCGTCCCGGCGACAACGGCACCTTTCGCGGCTTCGTCCTAGCCGCGGAGTCAGAGACCAGTCCGTTTCCCCCAGAGGCCAGCCCCCTCCAGGGGCGCCCCGGCCGCCCGCTACGGCGGAGGCGGACGCTCGGCCACGGCGCCTCCATGCACTCTGCTCGGGGAAAACTCCCCGGCGCCGTGGCTGCCGGCCGCGACCCATCGTCGCGGCTCGTTTTCCGGGTGGCCGCGACATGCCCCGAGCGAGAAAGGGCCCTGCTCCACGCGGAACTGGGCGCTGACCAGGGCTGCCCAACGCCGGCCAATTCTCACGAGCGTTCTGCCCAAATCGATCCCGATTTGGGCAGAACGCTCGTGAGAATTGGCCGGAAAACGCCCGGCGAACACACTTCGGGCACCAAGGGCCGCAGGGCGGCCCCCCCGGGGCCCTGTCCGGGATCGCGGGTCGTCGCGTTCCGGCACCGCCGGGAGGAGCTCCGGGAGGCGGGCCCCGGGGCGGCCGACGCCTCACGCTCCTCAGCCTCCGGGGGTCCCCTCCCTGGCGCCGGCAGCTGGGGCCGGGCCAGCCCCGAAAGCCGGGCCCGGGCCCGCGCCTGCTTGCTCAGACTTCCGTTGCCAGGGGCCTGAGCCTGGGGGCCTCCCCATGGGGAACCCTGAGTCCCGCGCCACGAGTCCCCCGTCCGTCCCGGCGACAACGGCACCTTTCGCGGCTTCGTCCTAGCCGCGGAGTCAGAGATCAGTCCGTTTCCCCACAGAGGCCAGCCCCCTCCAGGGGCGCCCCGGCCGACCGCCACGGCGGAGTCGGACGCCCGGCCACGGCGCCTCCATGCACTCTGCTCAGGGAAAACTCCCCGGCGCCGCGGCTGCCGGCCGCGCCCCATCGTCGCGGCTCGTTTTCTGGGTGGCCGCGACATGCCCCGAGCGAGAAAGGGCCCTGCTCCACGCGGAACTGGGCGCTGACCAGGGCTGCCCAACGCCGGCCAATTCTCACGAGCGTTCTGCCCAAATCATCCCGATTTGGGCAGAACGCTCGTGAGAATTGGCCGGAAAACGCCCGGCGAACACACTTCGGGCACCACAGGGCCGCAGGGCGGCCACCCCGGGGCCCTGTCCGGGATCGCGGGTCGTCGCGTTCCGGCACCGCCGGGAGGAGCTCCGGGAGGCGGGCCCCGGGGAGGCCGACGCCTCCCGCTCCTCAGCCTCCGGGGGTCCCCTCCCTGGCGCCAGCAGCTGGGGCCGGGCCAGCCCCGAAAGCCGGGCCCGGGACCGGACCTGCTTGCTCAGCCTTCCGTTGCCAGGGGCCTGAGCCTGGGGGCCTCCCCATGGGGAACCCTGAGTCCCGCGCCACGAGTCCCCTGACCGTCCGGCGACAACGGCACCTTTCGCGGCTTCGTCCTAGCCGCGGAGTCAGAGACCAGTCCGTTTCCCCCAGAGGCCAGCCCCCTCCAGGGGCGCCCCGGCCGCCCCCTACGGCGGAGGCGGACGCTCGGCCACGGCGCCTCCATGCACTCTGCTCGGGGAAAACTCCCCGGCGCCGTGGCTGCCGGCCGCGACCCATCGTCGCGGCTCGTTTTCCGGGTGGCCGCGACATGCCCCGAGCGAGAAAGGGCCCTGCTCCACGCGGAACTGGGCGCTGACCAGGGCTGCCCAACGCCGGCCAATTCTCACGAGCGTTCTGCCCAAATCGATCCCGATTTGGGCAGAACTCTCGTGAGAATTGGCCGGAAAACGCCCGGCGAACACACTTCGGGCACCAAGGGCCGCAGGGCGGCCCCCCCGGGGCCCTGTCCGGGATCGCGGGTCGTCGCGTTCCGGCACCGCCGGGAGGAGCTCCGGGAGGCGGGCCCCGGGGCGGCCGACGCCTCACGCTCCTCAGCCTCCGGGGGTCCCCTCCCTGGCGCCGGCAGCTGGGGCCGGGCCAGCCCCGAAAGCCGGGCCCGGGCTCGGGCCCGGGCCTGCTTGCTCAGCCTTCCGTTGCCAGGGGCCTGAGCCTGGGGGCCTCCCCATGGGGAACCCTGAGTCCCGCGCCACGAGTCCCCCGACCGTCCCGGCGACAACGGCACCTTTCGCGGCTTCGTCCTAGCCGCGGAGTCAGAGACCAGTCCGTTTCCCCACAGAGGCCAGCCCCCTCCAGGGGCGCCCCGGCCGACCGCCACGGCGGAGGCGGAAGCCCGGCCACGGCGCCTCCATGCACTCTGCTCGGGGAAAACTCCCCGGCGCCGCGGCTGCCGGCCGCGCCCCATCGTCGCGGCTCGTTTTCCGGGTGGCCGCGACATGCCCCGAGCGAGAAAGGGCCCTGCTCCACGCGGAACTGGGCGCTGACCAGGGCTGCCCAACGCCGGCCAATTCTCACGAGCGTTCTGCCCAAATCGATCCCGATTTGGGCAGAACGCTCGTGAGAATTGGCTGGAAAACGCCCGGCGAACACACTTTGGGCACCACAGGGCCGCAGGGCGGCCACCCCGGGGCCCTGTCCGGGATCGCGGGTCGTCGCGTTCCGGCACCGCCGGGAGGAGCTCCGGGAGGCGGGCTCCGGGGAGGCCGACGCCTCCCGCTCCTCAGCCTCCGGGGGTCCCCTCCCTGGCGCCGGCAGCTGGGGCCAGGCCAGCCCCGAAAGCCGGGCCCGGGCCCGCGCCTGCTTGCTCAGACTTCCGTTGCCAGGGGCCTGAGCCTGGGGGCCTCCCCATGGGGAACCCTGAGTCCCGCGCCACGAGTCCCCCGTCCGTCCCGGCGACAACGGCACCTTTCGCGGCTTCGTCCTAGCCGCGGAGTCAGAGATCAGTCCGTTTCCCCACAGAGGCCAGCCCCCTCCACGGGCGCCCCGGCCGCCCGCCACGGCGGAGGCGGACGCCCGGCCACGGCGCCTCCATCCACTCTGCTCGGGGAAAACTCCCCGGCGCCGGGGCCGCCGGCCGTGCCCCATCGTCGCGGCTCGTTTTCCGGGTGGCCGCGCCATGCCCCGAGCGAGAAAGGGCCCTGCTCCACGCGGCACTGGGCGCTGACCAGGGCTTCCCAACGCCGGCCAATTCTCACGAGCATTCTGCCCAAATCGATCCCGATTTGGGCAGAACGCTCGTGAGAATTGGCCGGAAAGCGCCCGGCGAACACACTTCGGGCACCACAGGGCCGCAGGGCCGCCCCCCCGGGGCCCTGTCCGGGATCGCGTGTCGTCGCGTTTCGGCACCGCCAGGAGGAGCTCCGGGAAGCGGGCCCCGGGGAGGCCGACGCCTCCCGCTCCTCAGCCTCCGGGTTCCCCTCCCTGGCGCCGGCCGCTGGGACCGGGCCAGCCCCGAAAGCCGGGCCCGGGCCCGGCCCTGCTTGCTCAGCCTTCCGTTGCCAGGGGCCTGAGCCTGGGGGCCTCCGCATGGGGAACCCTGAGTCCCTCGCCACGAGTCCCCCCGACCGTCCCGGCGACAACGGCACCATTCGCGGCTTCGTCCCAGCCGTGCAGTGAGAGATCACTCCGTTCCCCCACAAAGGCCAGCCCCCTCCAATGGCGCCCCGGCCGCCCGTCACGGCGGAGGCGGACGCCCGGCCACGGCGCCTCCATCCAGTCTGCTTGGGGAAAACTCCCCGGCGCCGGGGCCGACGGCCGCGCCCCATCGTCGCGGCTCGTTTTCCGGGTGGCCGCGCCATGCCCCGAGCGAGAAAGGGCCCTGCTCCACGCGGCACTGGGCGCTGACCAGGGCTGCCCAAAGCCGGCCAATTCTCACGAGCGTTCTGCCCAAATCGATGCCGATATGGGCAGAACGCTCGTGAGAATTTCCCGGAAAACGCCCGGCGAACACACTTCGGGCACCACAGGGCCGCAGGGCCGCCCCCCCGGGGCCCTGTCCGGGATCGTGTGTCGTCGCGTTCCGGCACCCCCAGGAGGAGCTCCGGGAGGCGGGCCCCGGGGAGGCCGACACCTCCCGCTCCTCAGCCTCCGGGGATCCCCTCCCTGGCGCCGGCCGCTGGGGCCGGGCCAGCCCCGAAAGCCGGGACCGGGCCCGGGCCTGCTTGCTCAGCCTTCCGTTGCCAGGGTCCTGAGCCTGGGGGCCTCCGCATGGGGAACCCTGAGTCCCGCGCCACGAGTCCCCGCGACCGTCCCGGCGACAACGGCACCTTTCGCGGCTTCGTCCCATCGGTGGAGTGAGAGATCACTCCGTTCCCCCACAGAGGCCAGCCCCCTCCACGGGCGCCCCGGCCGCCCGCCACGGCGGAGGCGGACGCCAGGCCACGGCGCCTCCATCCACTCTGCTCGGGGAAAACTCCCCGGCGCCGGGGCCGCCGGCCGTGCCCCATCGTCGCGGCTCGTTTTCCGGGTGGCCGCGCCATGCCCCGAGCGAGAAAGGGCCCTGCTCCACGCGGCACTGGGCGCTGACCAGGGCTTCCCAACGCCGGCCAATTCTCACGAGCATTCTGCCCAAATCGATCCCGATTTGGGCAGAACGCTCGTGAGAATTGGCCGGAAAGCGCCCGGCGAACACACTTCGGGCACCACAGGGCCGCAGGGCCGCCCCCCCGGGGCCCTGTCCGGGATCGCGTGTCGTCGCGTTCCGGCACCGCCAGGAGGAGCTCCGGGAGGCGGGCCCCGGGGAGGCCGACGCCTCCCGCTCCTCAGCCTCCGGGTTCCCCTCCCTGGCGCCGGCCGCTGGGACCGGGCCAGCCCCGAAAGCGGGGCCCGGGCCCGGGCCTGCTTGCTCAGCCTTCCGTTGCCAGGGGCCTGAGCCTGGGGGCCTCCGCATGGGGAACCCTGAGTCCCGCGCCACGAGTCCCCCCGACCGTCCCGGCGACAACGGCACCTTTCGCGGCTTCGTCCCAGCCGTGCAGTGAGAGATCACTCCGTTCCCCCACAAAGGCCAGCCCCCTCCAATGGCGCCCCGGCCGCCCGTCACGGCGGAGGCGGACGCCCGGCCACGGCGCCTCCATCCAGTCTGCTTGGGGAAAACTCCCCGGCGCCGGGGCCGCCGGCCGCGCCCCATCGTCGCGGCTCGTTTTCCGGGTGGCCGCGCCATGCCCCGAGCGAGAAAGGGCCCTGCTCCACGCGGCCCTGGGCGCTGACCAGGGCTGCCCAACGCCGGCCAATTCTCACGAGCGTTCTGCCCAAATCGATCCCGATTTGTGCAGAACGCTCGTGAGAATTGGCCGGAAAACGCCCGGCGAACACACTTCGGGCACCACAGGGCCGCAGGGCCTCCCCCCCGGGGCCCTGTGCGGGATCGCGTGTCGTCGCATTCCGGCACCGCCAGGAGGAGCTCCGGGAGGCGGGCCCCGAGGAGGCCGACGCCTCCCGCTCCTCAGCCTCCGGGGATCCCCTCCGTGGCGCCGGCCGCTGGGACCGGGCCAGCCCCGAAAGCCGGGCCCGGGCCCGGGCCTGCTTGCTCAGCCTTCCGTGGCCAGGGGCCTGAGCCTGGGGGCCTCCGCATGGGGAACCCTGAGTCCCGCGCCACGAGTCCCCTCCGACCGTCCCGGCGACCACGGCACCTTTCGCGGCTTCGTCCCAGCCGTGGAGTGAGAGATCACTCCGTTCCCCCACAGAGGCCAGCCCCCTCCACGGGCGCCCCGGCCGCCCTTCACGGCGGAGGCGGACGCCCGGCCACGGCGCCTCCATCCACTCTGCTCGGGGAAAACTCCCCGGCTCCGGGACCGTCGGCCGCGCCCCATCGTCGCGGCTCGTTTTCCGGGTGGCCGCGCCATGCCCCGAGCGAGAAAGGGCCCTGCTCCACGCGGCACTGGGCGCTGACCAGGGCTGCCCAACGCCGGCCAATTCTCACGAGCGTTCTGCCCAAATCGATGCCGATTTGGGCAGAACGCTCGTGAGAATTGGCCGGAAAACGCCCGGCGAACACACTTCGGGCACCACAGGGCCGCAGGGCCGCCCCCCCGGGGCCCTGTCCGGGATCGTGTGTCGTCGCGTTCCGGCACCGCCAGGAGGAGCTCCGGGAGGCGGGCCCCGGGGAGGCCGACACCTCCCGCTCCTCAGCCTCCGGGGATCCCCTCCCTGGCGCCGGCCGCTGGGGCCGGGCCAGCCCCGAAAGCCGGGCCCGGGCCCGGGCCTGCTTGCTCAGCCTTCCGTGGCCAGGGGCCTGAGCCTGGGGGCCTCCGCATGGGGAACCCTGAGTCCCGCGCCACGAGTCCCCCCGACCGTCCCGGCGACAACGGCATCTTTCGCGGCTTCGTCCCAGCCGTGGAGTGAGAGATCACTCCGTTCCCCCACAGAGGCCAGCCCCCTCCACGGGCGCCCCGGCCGCCCGCCACGGCGGAGGCGGACGCCCGGCCACGGCGCCTCCATCCACTCTGCTCGGGGAAAACTCCCCGGCGCCGGGGCCGCCGGCCGTGCCCCATCGTCGCGGCTCGTTTTCCGGGTGGCCGCGCCATGCCCCGAGCGAGAAAGGGCCCTGTTCCACGCGGCAATGGGCGCTGACCTGGGCTGCCCAACGCCGGCCAATTCTCACGAGCGTTCTGCCCAAATCGATCCCGATTTGGGCAGAACACTCGTGAGAATTGGCCGGAAAGCGCCCGGCGAACACACTTCGGGCACCACAGGGCCGCAGGGCCGCCCCCCCGGGGCCCTGTCCGGGATCGCGTGTCGTCGCGTTCCGGCACCGCCAGGAGGAGCTCCGGGAGGCGGGCCCCGGGGAGGCCGACGCCTCCCGCTCCTCAGCCTCCGGGGGTCCCCTCCCTGGCGCCGGCCGCTGGGGCCGGGCCAGCCCCGAAAGCCGGGCCCGGGCCCGGGCCTGCTTGCTCAGCCTTCCGTGGCCAGGGGCCTGAGCCTGGGGGCCTCCGCATGGGGAACCCTGAGTCCCGCGCCACGAGTCCCCCCGACCGTCCCGGCGACCACGGCACCTTTCGCGGCTTCGCCCCAGCCGTGGAGTGAGAGATCACTCCGTTCCCCCACAGAGGCCAGCCCCCTCCACGGGCGCCCCGGCCGCCCGCCACGGCGGAGGCGGACGCCCGGCCACGGCGCCTCCATCCACTCTGCTCGGGGAAAACTCCCCGGCGCCGGGGCCGCCGGCCGCGCCCCATCGTCGCGGCTCGTTTTCCGGGTGGCCGCGCCATGCCCCGAGCGAGAAAGGGCCCTGCTCCACGCGGCCCTGGGCGCTGACCAGGGCTGCCCAACGCCGGCCAATTCTCACGAGCGTTCTGCCCAAATCGATCCCGATTTGGGCAGAACGCTCGTGAGAATTGGCCGGAAAACGCCCGGCGAACACACTTCGGGCACCAGAGGGCCGCAGGGCCGCCCCCCCGGGGCCCTGTCCGGGATCGCGTCTCGGCGCGTTCCGGCACCGCCAGGAGGAGCTCCGGGAGGCGGGCCCCGGGGAGGCCGATGCCTCCCGCTCCTCAGCCTCCGGGGGTCCCCTCCCTGGCGCCGGCCGCTGGGGCCGGGCCAGCCCCGAAAGCCGGGCCCGGGCCCGGGCCTGCTTGCTCAGCCTTCCGTGGCCAGGGGCCTGAGCCTGGGGGCCTCCGCATGGGGAACACTGAGTCCCGCGCCACGAGTCCCCCCGACCGTCCCGGCGACCACGGCACCTTTCGCGGCTTCGCCCCAGCCGTGGAGTGAGAGATCACTCCGTTCCCCCACAGAGGCCAGCCCCCTCCACGGGCGCCCCGGCCGCCCGCCACGGCGGAGGCGGACGCCCGGCCACGGCGCCTCCATCCACTCTGCTCGGGGAAAACTCCCCGGCGCCGGGGCCGCCGGCCGCGCCCCATCGTCGCGGCTCGTTTTCCGGGTGGCCGCGCCATGCCCCGAGCGAGAAAGGGCCCTGCTCCACGCGGCCCTGGGCGCTGACCAGGGCTGCCCAACGCCGGCCAATTCTCACGAGCGTTCTGCCCAAATCGATCCCGATTTGGGCAGAACGCTCGTGAGAATTGGCCGGAAAACGCCCGGCGAACACACTTCGGGCACCAGAGGGCCGCAGGGCCGCCCCCCCGGGGCCCTGTCCGGGATCGCGTCTCGGCGCGTTCCGGCACCGCCAGGAGGAGCTCCGGGAGGCGGGCCCCGGGGAGGCCGACGCCTCCCGCTCCTCAGCCTCCGGGGGTCCCCTCCCTGGCGCCGGCCGCTGGGGCCGGGCCAGCCCCGAAAGCCGGGCCCGGGCCCGGGCCTGCTTGCTCAGCCTTCCGTTGCCAGGGGCCTGAGCCTGGGGGCCTCCCCATGGGGAACCCTGAGTCCCGCGCCACGAGTCCCCCGACCGTCCCGGCGACAACGGCACCTTTCGCGGCTTCGTCCTAGCCGCTGAGTCAGAGACCAGTCCGTTTCCCCACAGAGGCCAGCCCCCTCCAGGGGCGCCCCGGCCGCCCGCCACGGCGGAGGCGGACGCCCGGCCACGGCGCCTCCATGCACTCTGCTCGGGGAAAACTCCCCGGCGCCGCGGCTGCCGGCCGCGCCCCATCGTCGCGGCTCGTTTTCCGGGTGGCCGCGACATGCCCCGAGCGAGAAAGGGCCCTGCTCCACGCGGAACTGGGCGCTGACCAGGGCTGCCCAACGCCGGCCAATTCTCACGAGCGTTCTGCCCAAATCGATCCCGATTTGGGCAGAACGCTCGTGAGAATTGGCCGGAAAACGCCCGGCGAACACACTTCGGGCACCAAGGGCCGCAGGGCGGCCCCCCCGGGGCCCTGTCCGGGATCGCGGGTCGTCGCGTTCCGGCACCGCCGGGAGGAGCTCCGGGAGGCGGGCCCCGGGGCGGCCGACGCCTCACGCTCCTCAGCCTCCGGGGGTCCCCTCCCTGGCGCCGGCAGCTGGGGCCGGGCCAGCCCCGAAAGCCGGGCCCGGGCTCGGGCCCGGGCCTGCTTGCTCAGCCTTCCGTTGCCAGGGGTCTGAGCCTGGGGGCCTCCCCATGGGGAACCCTGAGTCCCGCGCCACGAGTCCCCCGACCGTCCCGGCGACAACGGCACCTTTCGCGGCTTCGTCCTAGCCGCGGAGTGAGAGACCAGTCCGTTTCCCCACAGAGGCCAGCCCCCTCCAGGGGCGCCCCGGCCGACCGCCACGGCGGAGGCGGAAGCCCGGCAACGGCGCCTCCATGCACTCTGCTCGGGGAAAACTCCCCGGCGCCGCGGCTGCCGGCCGCGCCCCATCGTCGCGGCTGGTTTTCCGGGTGGCCGCGCCATGCCCCGAGCGAGAACGGGCCCTGATCCACGCGGAACGGGGCGCTGACCAGGGCTGCCCAACGCCGGCCAATTCTCACGAGCGTTCTGCCCAAATCGATCCCGATTTGGGCAGAACGCTCGTGAGAATTGGCCGGAAAACGCCCGGCGAACACACTTCGGGCACCAGAGGGCCGCAGGGCGGCCCCCCCGGGGCCCTGTCCGGGATCGCGGGTCGTCGCGTTCCGGCACCGCCGGGAGGAGCTCCGGGAGGCGGGCCCCGGGGCGGCCGACGCCTCCCGCTCCTCAGCCTCCGGGGTTCCCCTCCCTGGCGCCGGCAGCTGGGGCCGGGCCAGCCCCGAAAGCCGAGCCCGGGCCCGGGCCTGCTTGCTCAGCCTTCCGTTGCCAGGGGCCTGAGCCTGGGGGCCTCCCCATGGGGAACCATGAGTCCCGCGCCACGAGTCCCCCGACCGTCCCGGCGACAACGGCACCTTTCGCGGCTTCGTCCTAGCCGCCGAGTCAGAGACCAGTCCGTTTCCCCACAGAGGCCAGCCCCCTCCAGGGGCGCCCCGGCCGCCCGCCACGGCGGAGGCGGACGCCCGGCCACGGCGCCTCCATGCACTCTGCTCGGGGAAAACTCCCCGGCGCCGCGGCTGCCAGCCGCGCCCCATCGTCGCGGCTCGTTTTCCGGGTGGCCGCGACATGCCCCGAGCGAGAAAGGGCCCTGCTCCACGCGGAACTGGGCGCTGACCAGGGCTGCCCAACGCCGGCCAATTCTCACGAGCGTTCTGCCCAAATCGATCCCGATTTGGGCAGAACGCTCGTGAGAATTGGCCGGAAAACGCCCGGCGAACACACTTCGGGCACCACAGGGCCGCAGGGCGGCCACCCCGGGGCCCTGTCCGGGATCGCGGGTCGTCGCGTTCCGGCACCGCCGGGAGGAGCTCCGGGAGGCGGGCCCCGGGGCGGCCGACGCCTCCCGCTCCTCAGCCTCCGGGGGTCCCCTCCCTGGCGCCGGCAGCTGGGGCCGGGCCAGCCCCGAAAGCCGGGCCCGGGCCCGGGCCTGCTTGCTCAGCCTTCCGTTGCCAGGGGCCTGAGCCTGGGGGCCTCCCCATGGGGCACCCTGAGTCCCGCGCCTCGAGTCCCCCGACCGTCCCGGCGACAACAGCACCTTTCGCGGCTTCGTCCTAGCCGCGGAGTCAGAGACCAGTCCGTTTCCCCACAGAGGCCAGCCCCCTCCAGGGGCGCCCCGGACGCCCGCCACGGCGGAGGCGGACGCCCGGCCATGGCGCCTCCATGCACTCTGCTCGGGGAAAACTCTGCGGCGCCGCGGCTGCCGGCCGCGCCCCATCGTCGCGGCTCGTTTTCCGGGTGGCCGCGACATGCCCCGAGCGAGAAAGGGCCCTGCTCCACGCGGAACTGGGCGCTGACCAGGGCTGCCCAACGCCGGCCAATTCTCACGAGCGTTCTGCCCAAATCGATCCCGATTTGGGCAGAACGCTCGTGAGAATTGGCCGGAAAACGCCCGGCGAACACACTTCGGGCACCACAGGGCCGCAGGGCGGCCCCCCCGGGGCCCTCTCCGGGATCGCGGGTCGTCGCGTTCCGGCACCGCCGGGAGGAGCTCTGGGAGGCGGGCCCCGGGGCGGCCGACGCCTCCCGCTCCTCAGCCTCCGGGGGTCCCCTCCCTGGCGCCGGCAGCTGGGGCCGGGCCAGCCCCGAAATCAGGGCCCGAGCCCGGGCCCGGGCCTGCTTGCTCAGCCTTCCGTTGCCAGGGTCCTGAGCCTGGGGGCCTCCCCATGGGGAACCCTGAGTCCGGCGCCACGAGTCCCCCGACCGTCCCGGCGACAACGGCACTTTTCGCGGCTTCGTCCTAGCCGTGGAGTCAGAGAGCAGTCCGTTTCCCCACAGAGGCCAGGCCCCTCCAGGGGCCCCCGGCCGCCCGCCACGGCGGAGGCGGACGCCCGGCCACGGCGCCTCCATGAACTCTGCTCGGGGAAAACTCCCCGGCGCCGCGGCTGCCGGCCGCGCCCCATCGTCGCGGCTCGTTTTCCGGGTGGCCGCGACATGCCCCGAGCGAGAAAGGGCCCTTCTCCACGCGGAACTGGGCGCTGACCAGGGCTGCCCAACGCCGGCCAATTCTCACGAGCGTTCTGCCCAAATCGATCCCGATTTGGGCAGAACGCTCGTGAGAATTGGCCGGAAAACGCCCGGCGAACACACTTCGGGGACCACAGGGCCGCAGGGCGGCCACCCCGGGGCCCTGTCCGGGATCGCGGGTCGTCGCGTTCCGGCACCGCCGGGAGGAGCTCCGGGAGGCGGGCCCCGGGGAGGCCGACGCCTCCCGCTCCTCAGCTTCCGGGGGTCCCCTCCCTGGCGACAGCAGCTGGGGCCGGGCCAGCCCCGAAAGCCGGGCCCGGGCCCGGGCCTGCTTGCTCAGCCTTCCGTTGCCAGGGGCCTGAGCCTGGGGGCCTCCCCATGGGGAACCCTGAGTCCCGCGCCACGAGTCCCCCGACCGTCCCGGCGACAACGGCACCTTTCGCGGCTTCGTCCTAGCCGCGGAGTCAGAGACCAGTCCGTTTCCCCACAGAGGCCAGCCCCCTCCAGGGGCGCCCCGGCCGCCCGCTACGGCGGAGGCTGACGCTCGGCCACGGCGCCTCCATGCACTCTGCTCGGGGAAAACACCCCGGCGCCGTGGCTGCCGGCCGCGCCCCATCGTCGCGGCTCGTTTTCCGGGTGGCCGCGACATGCCCCGAGCGAGAAAGGGCCCTGCTCCACGCGGAACTGGGCGCTGACCAGGGCTGCCCAACGCAGGCCAATTCTCACGAGCGTTCTGCCCAAATCGATCCCGATTTGGGCAGAACGCTCGTGAGAATTGGAGGGAAAACGCCCGGCGAACACACTTCGGGCACCACAGGGCCGCAGGGCGGCCCCCCCGGGGCCCTGTCCGGGATCGCGGGTCGTCGCGTTCCGGCACCGCCGGGAGGAGCTCCGGGAGGCGGGCCCCGGGGCGGCCGACGCCTCCCGCTCCTCAGCCTCCGGGGGTCCCCTCTCTGGCGCCGGCAGCTGGGGCCGGGCCAGCCCCGAAAGCCTGGCCCGGGCCCGGGCCCGGGCCTGCTTGCTCAGCCTTCCGTTGCCAGGGGCCTGAGCCTGGGGGCCTCCCCATGGGGAACCCTGAGTCCCGCGCCACGAGTCCCCCGACTGTCACGGCGACAACGGCACCTTTCACGGCTTCGTCCTACCCGCGGAGTCAGAGACCAGTCCGTTTACCCACAGAGGCCAGCCCCCTCCAGGGGCGCCCCGGCCGCCCGCTACGGCGGAGGCGGACGCTCGGCCACGGCGCCTCCATGCACTCTGCTCGGGGAAAACTCCCCGGCGCCGTGGCTGCCGGCCGCGACCCATCATCGAGGCTCGTTTTCCGGGTGGCCGCGACATGCCCCGAGCGAGAAAGGGCCCTGCTCCACGCGGCACAGGGCGCTGACCAGGGCTGCCCAACGCCGGCCAATTCTCACGAGCGTTCTGCCCAAATCGATCCCGATTTGGGCAGAACGCTCGTGAGAATTGGCCGGAAAGCGCCCGGCGAACACACTTCGGGCACCACAGGGCCGCAGGGCCGCCCCCCCGGGGCCCTGTCCGGGATCGCGTGTCGTCGCGTTCCGGCACCGCCAGGAGGAGCTCCGGGAGGCGGGCCCCGGGGAGGCCGACGCCTCCTGCTCCTCAGCTTCCGGGGGTCCCCTCCCTGGCGCCGGCCGCTGGGGCCGGGCCAGCCCCGAAAGCCGGGCCCGAGCCCGGGCCTGCTTGCTCAGCCTTCCGTGGCCAGGGGCCTGAGCCTGGGGGCCTCCGCATGGGGAACCCTGAGTCCCGCGCCACGAGACCCCCCGACCGTCCCGGCGACCACGGCACCTTTCGCGGCTTCGCCCCAGCCGTGGAGTGAGAGATCACTCCGTTCCCCCACAGAGGCCAGCCCCCTCCACGGGCGCCCCGGCCGCCCGCCACGGCGGAGGCGGACGCCCGGCCACGGCGCCTCCATCCACTCTGCTCGGGGAAAACTCCCCGGCGCCGGGGCCGCCGGCCGCGCCCCATCGTCGCGTCTCGTTTTCCCGGCTGGCCGCGCCATGCCCCGAGCGAGAAAGGGCCCTGCTCCACGCGGCCCTGGGCGCTGACCAGGGCTGCCCAACGCCGGCCAATTCTCACGAGCGTTCTGCCCAAATCGCTCCCGATTTGGGCAGAACGCTCGTGAGAATTGGCCGGAAAACGCCCGGCGAACACACTTCGGGCACCAGAGGGCCGCAGGGCCGCCCCCCCGGGGCCCTGTCCGGGATCGCGTCTCGGCGCGTTCCGGCACCACCAGGAGGAGCTCCGGGAGGCGGGCCCCGGGGAGGCCGACGCCTCCCGCTCCTCAGCCTCCGGGGGTCCCCTCCCTGGCGCCGGCCGCTGGGGCCGGGCCAGCCCCGAAAGCCGGGCCCGGGCCCGGGCCTGCTTGCTCAGCCTTCCGTGGCCAGGGGCCTGAGCCTGGGGGCCTCCGCATGGGGAACCCTGAGTCCCGCGCCACGAGTCCCCCCGACCGTCCCGGCGACCACGGCACCTTTCGCGGCTTCGCCCCAGCCGTGGAGTGAGAGATCACTCCGTTCCCCCACAGAGGCCAGCCCCCTCCACGGGCGCCCCGGCCGCCCGCCACGGCGGAGGCGGACGCCCGGCCAAGGCGCCTCCATCCACTCTGCTCGGGGAAAACTCCCCGGCGCCGGGGCCGCCGGCCGCGCCCCAACGTCGCGGCTCGTTTTCCGGGTGGCCGCGCCATGCCCCGAGCGAGAAAGGGCCCTGCTCCACGCGGCCCTGGGCGCTGACCAGGGCTGCCCAACGCCGGCCAATTCTCACGAGCGTTCTGCCCAAATCGATCCCGATTTGTGCAGAACGCTCGTGAGAATTGGCCGGAAAACGCCCGGCGAACACACTTCGGGCACCAGAGGGCCGCAGGGCCGCCCCCCCGGGGCCCTGTCCGGGATCGCGTCTCGGCGCGTTCCGGCACCGCCAGGAGGAGCTCCGGGAGGCGGGCCCCGGGGAGGCCGACGCCTCCCGCTCCTCAGCCTCCGGGGGTCCCCTCCCTGGCGCCGGCCGCTGGGGCCGGGCCAGCCCCGAAAGCCGGGCCCGGGCCCGGGCCTGCTTGCTCAGCCTTCCGTGGCCAGGGGCCTGAGCCTGGGGGCCTCCGCATGGGGAACCCTGAGTCCCGCGCCACGAGTCCCCCCGACCGTCCCGGCGACCACGGCACCTTTCGCGGCTTCGCCCCAGCCGTGGAGTGAGAGATCACTCCGTTCCCCCACAGAGGCCAGCCCCCTCCACGGGCGCCCCGGCCGCCCGCCACGGCGGAGGCGGACGCCCGGCCACGGCGCCTCCATCCACTCTGCTCGGGGAAAACTCCCCGGCGCCGGGGCCGCCGGCCGCGCCCCATCGTCGCGGCTCGTTTTCCGGGTGGCCGCGCCATGCCCCGAGCGAGAAAGGGCCCTGCTCCACGCGGCCCTGGGCTCTGACCAGGGCTGCCCAACGCCGGCCAATTCTCACGAGCGTTCTGCCCAAATCGATCCCGATTTGGGCAGAACGCTCGTGAGAATTGGCCGGAAAACGCCCGGCGAACACACTTCGGGCACCACAGGGCCGCAGGGCCGCCCCCCCCGGTGCCCTGTCCGGGATCGCGTGTCGTCGCGTTCCGGCACCGCCAGGAGGAGCTCCGGGAGGCGGGCCCCGGGGAGGCCGACGCCTCCCGCTCCTCAGCCTCCGGGGGTCCCCTCCCTGGCGCCGGCCGCTGGGGCCGGGCCAGCCCCGAAAGCCGGGCCCGGGCCCGGGCCTGCTTGCTCAGCCTTCCGTGGCCAGGGGCCTGAGCCTGGGGGCGTCCGCATGGGGAACCCTGAGTCCCGCGCCACGAGTCCCCCCGACCGTCCCGGCGACCACGGCACCTTTCGCGGCTTCGCCCCAGCCGTGGAGTGAGAGATCACTCCGTTCCCCCACAGAGGCCAGCCCCCTCCACGGGCGCCCCGGCCGCCCGCCACGGCGGAGGCGGACGCCCGGCCACGGCGCCTCCATCCACTCTGCTCGGGGAAAACTCCCCGGCGCCGGGGCCGCCGGCCGCGCCCCATCGTCGCGGCTCGTTTTCCGGGTGGCCGCGCCATGCCCCGAGCGAGAAAGGGCCCTGCTCCACGCGGCCCTGGGCGCTGACCAGGGCTGCCCAACGCCGGCCAATTCTCACGAGCGTTCTGCCCAAATCGCTCCCGATTTGGGCAGAACGCTCGTGAGAATTGGCCGGAAAACGCCCGGCGAACACACTTCGGGCACCAGAGGGCCGCAGGGCCGCCCCCCCGGGGCCCTGTCCGGGATCGCGTGTCGGCGCGTTCCGGCACCGCCAGGAGGAGCTCCGGGAGGCGGGCCCCGGGGAGGCCGACGCCTCCCGCTCCTCAGCCTCCGGGGGTCCCCTCCCTGGCGCCGGCCGCTGGGGCCGGGCCAGCCCCGAAAGCCGGGCCCGGGCCCGGGCCTGCTTGCTCAGCCTTCCGTGGCCAGGGGCCTGAGCCTGGGGGCCTCCGCATGGGGAACCCTGAGTCCCGTGCCACGAGTCCCCCCGACCGTCCCGGCGACCACGGCACCTTTCGCGGCTTCGCCCCAGCCGTGGAGTGAGAGATCACTCCGTTCCCCCACAGAGGCCAGCCCCCTCCACGGGCGCCCCGGCCGCCCGCCACGGCGGAGGCGGACGCCCGGCCACGGCGCCTCCATCCACTCTGCTCGGGGAAAACTCCCCGGCGCCGGGGCCGCCGGCCGCGCCCCATCGTCGCGGCTCGTTTTCCGGCTGGCCGCGCCATGCCCCGAGCGAGAAAGGGCCCTGCTCCACGCGGCCCTGGGCGCTGACCAGGGCTGCCCAACGCCGGCCAATTCTCACGAGCGTTCTGCCCAAATCGATCCCGATTTGGGCAGAACGCTCGTGAGAATTGGCCGGAAAACGCCCGGCGAACACACTTCGGGCACCAGAGGGCCGCAGGGCCGCCCCCCCGGGGCCCTGTCCGGGATCGCGTCTCGGCGCGTTCCGGCACCGCCAGGAGGAGCTCCGGGAGGCGGGCCCCGGGGAGGCCGACGCCTCCCGCTCCTCAGCCTCCGGGGGTCCCCTCCCTGGCGCCGGCCGCTGGGGCCGGGCCAGCCCCGAAAGCCGGGCCCGGGCCCGGGCCTGCTTGCTCAGCCTTCCGTGGCCAGGGGCCTGAGCCTGGGGGCCTCCGCATGGGGAACCCTGAGTCCCGCGCCACGAGTCCCCCCGACCGTCCCGGCGACCACGGCACCTTTCGCGGCTTCGCCCCAGCCGTGGAGTGAGAGATCACTCCGTTCCCCCACAGAGGCCAGCCCCCTCCACGGGCGCCCCGGCCGCCCGCCACGGCGGAGGCGGACGCCCGGCCAAGGCGCCTCCATCCACTCTGCTTGGGGAAAACTCCCCGGCGCCGGGGCCGCCGGCCGCGCCCCAACGTCGCGGCTCGTTTTCCGGGTGGCCGCGCCATGCCCCGAGCGAGAAAGGGCCCTGCTCCACGCGGCCCTGGGCGCTGACCAGGGCTGCCCAACGCCGGCCAATTCTCACGAGCGTTCTGCCCAAATCGATCCCGATTTGGGCAGAACGCTCGTGAGAATTGGCCGGAAAACGCCCGGCGAACACACTTCGGGCACCAGAGGGCCGCAGGGCCGCCCCCCCGGGGCCCTGTCCGGGATCGCGTCTCGGCGCGTTCCGGCACCGCCAGGAGGAGCTCCGGGAGGCGGGCCCCGGGGAGGCCGACGCCTCCCGCTCCTCAGCCTCCGGGGGTCCCCTCCCTGGCGCCGGCCGCTGGGGCCGGGCCAGCCCCGAAAGCCGGGCCCGGGCCCGGGCCTGCTTGCTCAGCCTTCCGTGGCCAGGGGCCTGAGCCTGGGGGCCTCCGCATGGGGAACCCTGAGTCCCGCGCCACGAGTCCCCCCGACCGTCCCGGCGACCACGGCACCTTTCGCGGCTTCGCCCCAGCCGTGGAGTGAGAGATCACTCCGTTCCCCCACAGAGGCCAGCCCCCTCCACGGGCGCCCCGGCCGCCCGCCACGGCGGAGGCGGATGCCCGGCCACGGCGCCTCCATCCACTCTGCTCGGGGAAAACTCCCCGGCGCCGGGGCCGCCGGCCGCGCCCCATCGTCGCGGCTCGTTTTCCGGGTGGCCGCGCCATGCCCCGAGCGAGAAAGGGCCCTGCTCCACGCGGCCCTGGGCGCTGACCAGGGCTGCCCAACGCCGGCCAATTCTCACGAGCGTTCTGCCCAAATCGATCCCGATTTGGGCAGAACGCTCGTGAGAATTGGCCGGGAAAACGCCCGGCGAACACACTTCGGGCACCAGAGGGCCGCAGGGCCGCCCCCCCGGGGCCCTGTCCGGGATCGCGTCTCGGCGCGTTCCGGCACCGCCAGGAGGAGCTCCGGGAGGCGGGCCCCGGGGAGGCCGACGCCTCCCGCTCCTCAGCCTCCGGGGGTCCCCTCCCTGGCGCCGGCCGCTGGGGCCGGGCCAGCCCCGAAAGCCGGGCCCGGGCCCGGGCCTGATTGCTCAGCCTTCCGTGGCCAGGGGCCTGAGCCTGGGGGCCTCCGCATGGGGAACCCTGAGTCCCGCGCCACGAGTCCCCCCGACCGTCCCGGCGACCACGGCACCTTTCGCGGCTTCGCCCCAGCCGTGGAGTGAGAGATCACTCCGTTCCCCCACAGAGGCCAGCCCCCTCCACGGGCGCCCCGGCCGCCCGCCACGGCGGAGGCGGACGCCCGGCCACGGCGCCTCCATCCACTCTGCTCGGGGAAAACTCCCCGGCGCCGGGGCCGCCGGCCGCGCCCCATCGTCGCGGCTCGTTTTCCGGGTGGCCGCGCCATGCCCCGAGCGAGAAAGGGCCCTGCTCCACGCGGCCCTGGGCGCTGACCAGGGCTGCCCAACGCCGGCCAATTCTCACGAGCGTTCTGCCCAAATCGCTCCCGATTTGGGCAGAACGCTCGTGAGAATTGGCCGGAAAACGCCCGGCGAACACACTTCGGGCACCAGAGGGCCGCAGGGCCGCCCCCCCGGGGCCCTGTCCGGGATCGCGTCTCGGCGCGTTCCGGCACCGCCAGGAGGAGCTCCGGGAGGCGGGCCCCGGGGAGGCCGACGCCTCCCGCTCCTCAGCCTCCGGGGGTCCCCTCCCTGGCGCCGGCCGCTGGGGCCGGGCCAGCCCCGAAAGCCGGGCCCGGGCCCGGGCCTGCTTGCTCAGCCTTCCGTGGCCAGGGGCCTGAGCCTGGGGGCCTCCGCATGGGGAACCCTGAGTCCCGCGCCACGAGTCCCCCCGACCGTCCCGGCGACCACGGCACCTTTCGCGGCTTCGCCCCAGCCGTGGAGTGAGAGATCACTCCGTTCCCCCACAGAGGCCAGCCCCCTCCACGGGCGCCCCGGCCGCCCGCCACGGCGGAGGCGGACGCCCGGCCACGGCGCCTCCATCCACTCTGCTCGGGGAAAACTCCCCGGCGCCGGGGCCGCCGGCCGCGCCCCATCGTCGCGGCTCGTTTTCCGGGTGGCCGCGCCATGCCCCGAGCGAGAAAGGGCCCCTGCTCCACGCGGCCCTGGGCGCTGACCAGGGCTGCCCAACGCCGGCCAATTCTCACGAGCGTTCTGCCCAAATCGATCCCGATTTGGGCAGAACGCTCGTGAGAATTGGCCGGAAAACGCCCGGCGAACACACTTCGGGCACCACAGGGCCGCAGGGCCGCCCCCCCGGTGCCCTGTCCGGGATCGCGTGTCGTCGCGTTCCGGCACCCGCCAGGAGGAGCTCCGGGAGGCGGGCCCCGGGGAGGCCGACGCCTCCCGCTCCTCAGCCTCCGGGGGTCCCCTCCCTGGCGCCGGCCGCTGGGGCCGGGCCAGCCCCGAAAGCCGGGCCCGGGCCCGGGCCTGCTTGCTCAGCCTTCCGTGGCCAGGGGCCTGAGCCTGGGGGCGTCCGCATGGGGAACCCTGAGTCCCGCGCCACGAGTCCCCCCGACCGTCCCGGCGACCACGGCACCTTTCGCGGCTTCGCCCCAGCGTGGAGTGAGAGATCACTCCGTTCCCCCACAGAGGCCAGCCCCCTCCACGGGCGCCCCGGCCGCCCGCCACGGCGGAGGCGGACGCCCGGCCACGGCGCCTCCATCCACTCTGCCTCGGGGAAAACTCCCCGGCGCCGGGGCCGCCGGCCGCGCCCCATCGTCGCGGCTCGTTTTCCGGCTGGCCGCGCCATGCCCCGAGCGAGAAAGGGCCCTGCTCCACGCGGCCCTGGGCGCTGACCAGGGCTGCCCAACGCCGGCCAATTCTCACGAGCGTTCTGCCCAAATCGATCCCGATTTGGGCAGAACGCTCGTGAGAATTGGCCGGAAAACGCCCGGCGAACACACTTCGGGCACCAGAGGGCCGCAGGGCCGCCCCCCGGGGCCCTGTCCGGGATCGCGTCTCGGCGCGTTCCGGCACCGCCAGGAGGAGCTCCGGGAGGCGGGCCCCGGGGAGGCCGACGCCTCCCGCTCCTCAGCCTCCGGGGGTCCCCTCCCTGGCGCCGGCCGCTGGGGCCGGGCCAGCCCCGAAAGCCGGGCCCGGGCCCGGGCCTGCTTGCTCAGCCTTCCGTGGCCAGGGGCCTGAGCCTGGGGGCCTCCGCATGGGGAACCCTGAGTCCCGCGCCACGAGTCCCCCCGACCGTCCCGGCGACCACGGCACCTTTCGCGGGCTTCGCCCCAGCCGTGGAGTGAGAGATCACTCCGTTCCCCCACAGAGGCCAGCCCCCTCCACGGGCGCCCCGGCCGCCCGCCACGGCGGAGGCGGACCGCCCGGCCAAGGCGCCTCCATCCACTCTGCTTGGGGAAAACTCCCCGGCGCCGGGGCCGCCGGCCGCGCCCCAACGTCGCGGCTCGTTTTCCGGGTGGCCGCGCCATGCCCCGAGCGAGAAAGGGCCCTGCTCCACGCGGCCCTGGGCGCTGACCAGGGCTGCCCAACGCCGGCCAATTCTCACGAGCGTTCTGCCCAAATCGATCCCGATTTGGAGCAGAACGCTCGTGAGAATTGGCCGGAAAACGCCCGGCGAACACACTTCGGGCACCAGAGGGCCGCAGGGCCGCCCCCCCCGGGGCCCTGTCCGGATCGCGTCTCGGCGCGTTCCGGCACCCGCCAGGAGGAGCTCCGGGAGGCGGGCCCCGGGGAGGCCGACGCCTCCCGCTCCTCAGCCTCCGGGGGTCCCCCTCCCTGGCGCCGGCCGCTGGGGCCGGGCCAGCCCCGAAAGCCGGGCCCGGGCCCGGGCCTGCTTGCTCAGCCTTCCGTGGCCAGGGGCCTGAGCCTGGGGGCCTCCGCATGGGGAACCCTGAGTCCCGCGCCACGAGTCCCCCCGACCGTCCCGGCGACCACGGCACCTTTCGCGGCTTCGCCCCAGCCGTGGAGTGAGAGATCACTCCGTTCCCCCACAGAGGCCAGCCCCCTCCACGGGCGCCCCGGCCGCCCGCCACGGCGGAGGCGGATGCCCGGCCACGGCGCCTCCATCCACTCTGCTCGGGGAAAACTCCCCGGCGCCGGGGCCGCCGGCCGCGCCCCATCGTCGCGGCTCGTTTTCCGGCTGGCCGCGCCATGCCCCGAGCGAGAAAGGGCCCTGCTCCACGCGGCCCTGGGCGCTGACCAGGGCTGCCCAACGCCGGCCAATTCTCACGAGCGTTCTGCCCAAATCGCTCCCGATTTGGGCAGAACGCTCGTGAGAATTGGCCGGAAAACGCCCGGCGAACACACTTCGGGCACCAGAGGGCCGCAGGGCCGCCCCCCCGGGGCCCTGTCCGGGATCGCGTCTCGGCGCGTTCCGGCACCGCCAGGAGGAGCTCCGGGAGGCGGGCCCCGGGGAGGCCGACGCCTCCCGCTCCTCAGCCTCCGGGGGTCCCCTCCCTGGCGCCGGCCGCTGGGGCCGGGCCAGCCCCGAAAGCCGGGCCCGGGCCCGGGCCTGATTGCTCAGCCTTCCGTGGCCAGGGGCCTGAGCCTGGGGGCCTCCGCATGGGGAACCCTGAGTCCCGCGCCACGAGTCCCCCCGACCGTCCCGGCGACCACGGCACCTTTCGCGGCTTCGCCCCAGCCGTGGAGTGAGAGATCACTCCGTTCCCCCACAGAGGCCAGCCCCCTCCACGGGCGCCCCGGCCGCCCGCCACGGCGGAGGCGGACGCCCGGCCACGGCGCCTCCATCCACTCTGCTCGGGGAAAACTCCCCGGCGCCGGGGCCGCCGGCCGCGCCCCATCGTCGCGGCTCGTTTTCCGGGTGGCCGCGCCATGCCCCGAGCGAGAAAGGGCCCTGCTCCACGCGGCCCTGGGCGCTGACCAGGGCTGCCCAACGCCGGCCAATTCTCACGAGCGTTCTGCCCAAATCGCTCCCGATTTGGGCAGAACGCTCGTGAGAATTGGCCGGAAAACGCCCGGCGAACACACTTCGGGCACCAGAGGGCCGCAGGGCCGCCCCCCCGGGGCCCTGTCCGGGATCGCGTCTCGGCGCGTTCCGGCACCGCCAGGAGGAGCTCCGGGAGGCGGGCCCCGGGGAGGCCGACGCCTCCCGCTCCTCAGCCTCCGGGGGTCCCCTCCCTGGCGCCGGCCGCTGGGGCCGGGCCAGCCCCGAAAGCCGGGCCCGGGCCCGGGCCTGCTTGCTCAGCCTTCCGTGGCCAGGGGCCTGAGCCTGGGGGCCTCCGCATGGGGAACCCTGAGTCCCGCGCCACGAGTCCCCCCGACCGTCCCGGCGACCACGGCACCTTTCGCGGCTTCGCCCCAGCCGTGGAGTGAGAGATCACTCCGTTCCCCCACAGAGGCCAGCCCCCTCCACGGGCGCCCCGGCCGCCCGCCACGGCGGAGGCGGACGCCCGGCCACGGCGCCTCCATCCACTCTGCTCGGGGAAAACTCCCCGGCGCCGGGGCCGCCGGCCGCGCCCCATCGTCGCGGCTCGTTTTCCGGGTGGCCGCGCCATGCCCCGAGCGAGAAAGGGCCCTGCTCCACGCGGCCCTGGGCGCTGACCAGGGCTGCCCAACGCCGGCCAATTCTCACGAGCGTTCTGCCCAAATCGATCCCGATTTGGGCAGAACGCTCGTGAGAATTGGCCGGAAAACGCCCGGCGAACACACTTCGGGCACCACAGGGCCGCAGGGCCGCCCCCCCGGTGCCCTGTCCGGGATCGCGTGTCGTCGCGTTCCGGCACCGCCAGGAGGAGCTCCGGGAGGCGGGCCCCGGGGAGGCCGACGCCTCCCGCTCCTCAGCCTCCGGGGGTCCCCTCCCTGGCGCCGGCCGCTGGGGCCGGGCCAGCCCCGAAAGCCGGGCCCGGGCCCGGGCCTGCTTGCTCAGCCTTCCGTGGCCAGGGGCCTGAGCCTGGGGGCGTCCGCATGGGGAACCCTGAGTCCCGCGCCACGAGTCCCCCCGACCGTCCCGGCGACCACGGCACCTTTCGCGGCTTCGCCCCAGCCGTGGAGTGAGAGATCACTCCGTTCCCCCACAGAGGCCAGCCCCCTCCACGGGCGCCCCGGCCGCCCGCCACGGCGGAGGCGGACGCCCGGCCACGGCGCCTCCATCCACTCTGCTCGGGGAAAACTCCCCGGCGCCGGGGCCGCCGGCCGCGCCCCATCGTCGCGGCTCGTTTTCCGGGTGGCCGCGCCATGCCCCGAGCGAGAAAGGGCCCTGCTCCACGCGGCCCTGGGCGCTGACCAGGGCTGCCCAACGCCGGCCAATTCTCACGAGCGTTCTGCCCAAATCGATCCCGATTTGGGCAGAACGCTCGTGAGAATTGGCCGGAAAACGCCCGGCGAACACACTTCGGGCACCAGAGGGCCGCAGGGCCGCCCCCCCGGGGCCCTGTCCGGGATCGCGTCTCGGCGCGTTCCGGCACCGCCAGGAGGAGCTCCGGGAGGCGGGCCCCGGGGAGGCCGACGCCTCCCGCTCCTCAGCCTCCGGGGGTCCCCTCCCTGGCGCCGGCCGCTGGGGCCGGGCCAGCCCCGAAAGCCGGGCCCGGGCCCGGGCCTGCTTGCTCAGCCTTCCGTGGCCAGGGGCCTGAGCCTGGGGGCCTCCGCATGGGGAACCCTGAGTCCCGCGCCACGAGTCCCCCCGACCGTCCCGGCGACCACGGCACCTTTCGCGGCTTCGCCCCAGCCGTGGAGTGAGAGATCACTCCGTTCCCCCACAGAGGCCAGCCCCCTCCACGGGCGCCCCGGCCGCCCGCCACGGCGGAGGCGGACGCCCGGCCACGGCGCCTCCATCCACTCTGCTCGGGGAAAACTCCCCGGCGCCGGGGCCGCCGGCCGCGCCCCATCGTCGCGGCTCGTTTTCCGGCTGGCCGCGCCATGCCCCGAGCGAGAAAGGGCCCTGCTCCACGCGGCCCTGGGCGCTGACCAGGGCTGCCCAACGCCGGCCAATTCTCACGAGCGTTCTGCCCAAATCGCTCCCGATTTGGGCAGAACGCTCGTGAGAATTGGCCGGAAAACGCCCGGCGAACACACTTCGGGCACCAGAGGGCCGCAGGGCCGCCCCCCCGGGGCCCTGTCCGGGATCGCGTCTCGGCGCGTTCCGGCACCGCCAGGAGGAGCTCCGGGAGGCGGGCCCCGGGGAGGCCGACGCCTCCCGCTCCTCAGCCTCCGGGGGTCCCCTCCCTGGCGCCGGCCGCTGGGGCCGGGCCAGCCCCGAAAGCCGGGCCCGGGCCCGGGCCTGCTTGCTCAGCCTTCCGTGGCCAGGGGCCTGAGCCTGGGGGCCTCCGCATGGGGAACCCTGAGTCCCGCGCCACGAGTCCCCCCGACCGTCCCGGCGACCACGGCACCTTTCGCGGCTTCGCCCCAGCCGTGGAGTGAGAGATCACTCCGTTCCCCCACAGAGGCCAGCCCCCTCCACGGGCGCCCCGGCCGCCCGCCACGGCGGAGGCGGACGCCCGGCCACGGCGCCTCCATCCACTCTGCTCGGGGAAAACTCCCCGGCGCCGGGGCCGCCGGCCGCGCCCCATCGTCGCGGCTCGTTTTCCGGGTGGCCGCGCCATGCCCCGAGCGAGAAAGGGCCCTGCTCCACGCGGCCCTGGGCGCTGACCAGGGCTGCCCAACGCCGGCCAATTCTCACGAGCGTTCTGCCCAAATCGCTCCCGATTTGGGCAGAACGCTCGTGAGAATTGGCCGGAAAACGCCCGGCGAACACACTTCGGGCACCAGAGGGCCGCAGGGCCGCCCCCCCGGGGCCCTGTCCGGGATCGCGTCTCGGCGCGTTCCGGCACCGCCAGGAGGAGCTCCGGGAGGCGGGCCCCGGGGAGGCCGACGCCTCCCGCTCCTCAGCCTCCGGGGGTCCCCTCCCTGGCGCCGGCCGCTGGGGCCGGGCCAGCCCCGAAAGCCGGGCCCGGGCCCGGGCCTGCTTGCTCAGCCTTCCGTGGCCAGGGGCCTGAGCCTGGGGGCCTCCGCATGGGGAACCCTGAGTCCCGCGCCACGAGTCCCCCCGACCGTCCCGGCGACCACGGCACCTTTCGCGGCTTCGCCCCAGCCGTGGAGTGAGAGATCACTCCGTTCCCCCACAGAGGCCAGCCCCCTCCACGGGCGCCCCGGCCGCCCGCCACGGCGGAGGCGGACGCCCGGCCACGGCGCCTCCATCCACTCTGCTCGGGGAAAACTCCCCGGCGCCGGGGCCGCCGGCCGCGCCCCATCGTCGCGGCTCGTTTTCCGGGTGGCCGCGCCATGCCCCGAGCGAGAAAGGGCCCTGCTCCACGCGGCCCTGGGCGCTGACCAGGGCTGCCCAACGCCGGCCAATTCTCACGAGCGTTCTGCCCAAATCGATCCCGATTTGGGCAGAACGCTCGTGAGAATTGGCCGGAAAACGCCCGGCGAACACACTTCGGGCACCACAGGGCCGCAGGGCCGCCCCCCCGGTGCCCTGTCCGGGATCGCGTGTCGTCGCGTTCCGGCACCGCCAGGAGGAGCTCCGGGAGGCGGGCCCCGGGGAGGCCGACGCCTCCCGCTCCTCAGCCTCCGGGGGTCCCCTCCCTGGCGCCGGCCGCTGGGGCCGGGCCAGCCCCGAAAGCCGGGCCCGGGCCCGGGCCTGCTTGCTCAGCCTTCCGTGGCCAGGGGCCTGAGCCTGGGGGCGTCCGCATGGGGAACCCTGAGTCCCGCGCCACGAGTCCCCCCGACCGTCCCGGCGACCACGGCACCTTTCGCGGCTTCGCCCCAGCCGTGGAGTGAGAGATCACTCCGTTCCCCCACAGAGGCCAGCCCCCTCCACGGGCGCCCCGGCCGCCCGCCACGGCGGAGGCGGACGCCCGGCCACGGCGCCTCCATCCACTCTGCTCGGGGAAAACTCCCCGGCGCCGGGGCCGCCGGCCGCGCCCCATCGTCGCGGCTCGTTTTCCGGGTGGCCGCGCCATGCCCCGAGCGAGAAAGGGCCCTGCTCCACGCGGCCCTGGGCGCTGACCAGGGCTGCCCAACGCCGGCCAATTCTCACGAGCGTTCTGCCCAAATCGATCCCGATTTGGGCAGAACGCTCGTGAGAATTGGCCGGAAAACGCCCGGCGAACACACTTCGGGCACCAGAGGGCCGCAGGGCCGCCCCCCCGGGGCCCTGTCCGGGATCGCGTCTCGGCGCGTTCCGGCACCGCCAGGAGGAGCTCCGGGAGGCGGGCCCCGGGGAGGCCGACGCCTCCCGCTCCTCAGCCTCCGGGGGTCCCCTCCCTGGCGCCGGCCGCTGGGGCCGGGCCAGCCCCGAAAGCCGGGCCCGGGCCCGGGCCTGCTTGCTCAGCCTTCCGTGGCCAGGGGCCTGAGCCTGGGGGCCTCCGCATGGGGAACCCTGAGTCCCGCGCCACGAGTCCCCCCGACCGTCCCGGCGACCACGGCACCTTTCGCGGCTTCGCCCCAGCCGTGGAGTGAGAGATCACTCCGTTCCCCCACAGAGGCCAGCCCCCTCCACGGGCGCCCCGGCCGCCCGCCACGGCGGAGGCGGACGCCCGGCCACGGCGCCTCCATCCACTCTGCTCGGGGAAAACTCCCCGGCGCCGGGGCCGCCGGCCGCGCCCCATCGTCGCGGCTCGTTTTCCGGCTGGCCGCGCCATGCCCCGAGCGAGAAAGGGCCCTGCTCCACGCGGCCCTGGGCGCTGACCAGGGCTGCCCAACGCCGGCCAATTCTCACGAGCGTTCTGCCCAAATCGCTCCCGATTTGGGCAGAACGCTCGTGAGAATTGGCCGGAAAACGCCCGGCGAACACACTTCGGGCACCAGAGGGCCGCAGGGCCGCCCCCCCGGGGCCCTGTCCGGGATCGCGTCTCGGCGCGTTCCGGCACCGCCAGGAGGAGCTCCGGGAGGCGGGCCCCGGGGAGGCCGACGCCTCCCGCTCCTCAGCCTCCGGGGGTCCCCTCCCTGGCGCCGGCCGCTGGGGCCGGGCCAGCCCCGAAAGCCGGGCCCGGGCCCGGGCCTGCTTGCTCAGCCTTCCGTGGCCAGGGGCCTGAGCCTGGGGGCCTCCGCATGGGGAACCCTGAGTCCCGCGCCACGAGTCCCCCCGACCGTCCCGGCGACCACGGCACCTTTCGCGGCTTCGCCCCAGCCGTGGAGTGAGAGATCACTCCGTTCCCCCACAGAGGCCAGCCCCCTCCACGGGCGCCCCGGCCGCCCGCCACGGCGGAGGCGGACGCCCGGCCAAGGCGCCTCCATCCACTCTGCTCGGGGAAAACTCCCCGGCGCCGGGGCCGCCGGCCGCGCCCCAACGTCGCGGCTCGTTTTCCGGGTGGCCGCGCCATGCCCCGAGCGAGAAAGGGCCCTGCTCCACGCGGCCCTGGGCGCTGACCAGGGCTGCCCAACGCCGGCCAATTCTCACGAGCGTTCTGCCCAAATCGATCCCGATTTGGGCAGAACGCTCGTGAGAATTGGCCGGAAAACGCCCGGCGAACACACTTCGGGCACCAGAGGGCCGCAGGGCCGCCCCCCCGGGGCCCTGTCCGGGATCGCGTCTCGGCGCGTTCCGGCACCGCCAGGAGGAGCTCCGGGAGGCGGGCCCCGGGGAGGCCGACGCCTCCCGCTCCTCAGCCTCCGGGGGTCCCCTCCCTGGCGCCGGCCGCTGGGGCCGGGCCAGCCCCGAAAGCCGGGCCCGGGCCCGGGCCTGCTTGCTCAGCCTTCCGTGGCCAGGGGCCTGAGCCTGGGGGCCTCCGCATGGGGAACCCTGAGTCCCGCGCCACGAGTCCCCCCGACCGTCCCGGCGACCACGGCACCTTTCGCGGCTTCGCCCCAGCCGTGGAGTGAGAGATCACTCCGTTCCCCCACAGAGGCCAGCCCCCTCCATGGGCGCCCCGGCCGCCCGCCACGGCGGAGGCGGATGCCCGGCCACGGCGCCTCCATCCACTCTGCTCGGGGAAAACTCCCCGGCGCCGGGGCCGCCGGCCGCGCCCCATCGTCGCGGCTCGTTTTCCGGCTGGCCGCGCCATGCCCCGAGCGAGAAAGGGCCCTGCTCCACGCGGCCCTGGGCGCTGACCAGGGCTGCCCAACGCCGGCCAATTCTCACGAGCGTTCTGCCCAAATCGATCCCGATTTGGGCAGAACGCTCGTGAGAATTGGCCGGAAAACGCCCGGCGAACACACTTCGGGCACCAGAGGGCCGCAGGGCCGCCCCCCCGGGGCCCTGTCCGGGATCGCGTCTCGGCGCGTTCCGGCACCGCCAGGAGGAGCTCCGGGAGGCGGGCCCCGGGGAGGCCGACGCCTCCCGCTCCTCAGCCTCCGGGGGTCCCCTCCCTGGCGCCGGCCGCTGGGGCCGGGCCAGCCCCGAAAGCCGGGCCCGGGCCCGGGCCTGATTGCTCAGCCTTCCGTGGCCAGGGGCCTGAGCCTGGGGGCCTCCGCATGGGGAACCCTGAGTCCCGCGCCACGAGTCCCCCCGACCGTCCCGGCGACCACGGCACCTTTCGCGGCTTCGCCCCAGCCGTGGAGTGAGAGATCACTCCGTTCCCCCACAGAGGCCAGCCCCCTCCACGGGCGCCCCGGCCGCCCGCCACGGCGGAGGCGGACGCCCGGCCACGGCGCCTCCATCCACTCTGCTCGGGGAAAACTCCCCGGCGCCGGGGCCGCCGGCCGCGCCCCATCGTCGCGGCTCGTTTTCCGGGTGGCCGCGCCATGCCCCGAGCGAGAAAGGGCCCTGCTCCACGCGGCCCTGGGCGCTGACCAGGGCTGCCCAACGCCGGCCAATTCTCACGAGCGTTCTGCCCAAATCGCTCCCGATTTGGGCAGAACGCTCGTGAGAATTGGCCGGAAAACGCCCGGCGAACACACTTCGGGCACCAGAGGGCCGCAGGGCCGCCCCCCCGGGGCCCTGTCCGGGATCGCGTCTCGGCGCGTTCCGGCAACCGCCAGGAGGAGCTCCGGGAGGCGGGCCCCGGGGAGGCCGACGCCTCCCGCTCCTCAGCCTCCGGGGGTCCCCTCCCTGGCGCCGGCCGCTGGGGCCGGGCCAGCCCCGAAAGCCGGGCCCGGGCCCGGGCCTGCTTGCTCAGCCTTCCGTGGCCAGGGGCCTGAGCCTGGGGGCCTCCGCATGGGGAACCCTGAGTCCCGCGCCACGAGTCCCCCCGACCGTCCCGGCGACCACGGCACCTTTCGCGGCTTCGCCCCAGCCGTGGAGTGAGAGATCACTCCGTTCCCCCACAGAGGCCAGCCCCCTCCACGGGCGCCCCGGCCGCCCGCCACGGCGGAGGCGGACGCCCGGCCACGGCGCCTCCATCCACTCTGCTCGGGGAAAACTCCCCGGCGCCGGGGCCGCCGGCCGCGCCCCATCGTCGCGGCTCGTTTTCCGGGTGGCCGCGCCATGCCCCGAGCGAGAAAGGGCCCTGCTCCACGCGGCCCTGGGCGCTGACCAGGGCTGCCCAACGCCGGCCAATTCTCATGAGCGTTCTGCCCAAATCGCTCCCGATTTGGGCAGAACGCTCGTGAGAATTGGCCGGAAAACGCCCGGCGAACACACTTCGGGCACCAGAGGGCCGCAGGGCCGCCCCCCCGGGGCCCTGTCCGGGATCGCGTGTCGGCGCGTTCCGGCACCGCCAGGAGGAGCTCCGGGAGGCGGGCCCCGGGGAGGCCGACGCCTCCCGCTCCTCAGCCTCCGGGGGTCCCCTCCCTGGCGCCGGCCGCTGGGGCCGGGCCAGCCCCGAAAGCCGGGCCCGGGCCCGGGCCTGCTTGCTCAGCCTTCCGTGGCCAGGGGCCTGAGCCTGGGGGCCTCCGCATGGGGAACCCTGAGTCCCGCGCCACGAGACCCCCCGACCGTCCCGGCGACCACGGCACCTTTCGCGGCTTCGCCCCAGCCGTGGAGTGAGAGATCACTCCGTTCCCCCACAGAGGCCAGCCCCCTCCACGGGCGCCCCGGCCGCCCGCCACGGCGGAGGCGGACGCCCGGCCAAGGCGCCTCCATCCACTCTGCTCGGGGAAAACTCCCCGGCGCCGGGGCCGCCGGCCGCGCCCCAACGTCGCGGCTCGTTTTCCGGGTGGCCGCGCCATGCCCCGAGCGAGAAAGGGCCCTGCTCCACGCGGCCCTGGGCGCTGACCAGGGCTGCCCAACGCCGGCCAATTCTCACGAGCGTTCTGCCCAAATCGCTCCCGATTTGGGCAGAACGCTCGTGAGAATTGGCCGGAAAACGCCCGGCGAACACACTTCGGGCACCAGAGGGCCGCAGGGCCGCCCCCCCGGGGCCCTGTCCGGGATCGCGTCTCGGCGCGTTCCGGCACCGCCAGGAGGAGCTCCGGGAGGCGGGCCCCGGGGAGGCCGACGCCTCCCGCTCCTCAGCCTCCGGGGGTCCCCTCCCTGGCGCCGGCCGCTGGGGCCGGGCCAGCCCCGAAAGCCGGGCCCGGGCCCGGGCCTGCTTGCTCAGCCTTCCGTGGCCAGGGGCCTGAGCCTGGGGGCCTCCGCATGGGGAACCCTGAGTCCCGCGCCACGAGTCCCCCCGACCGTCCCGGCGACCACGGCACCTTTCGCGGCTTCGCCCCAGCCGTGGAGTGAGAGATCACTCCGTTCCCCCACAGAGGCCAGCCCCCTCCACGGGCGCCCCGGCCGCCCGCCACGGCGGAGGCGGACGCCCGGCCACGGCGCCTCCATCCACTCTGCTCGGGGAAAACTCCCCGGCGCCGGGGCCGCCGGCCGCGCCCCATCGTCGCGGCTCGTTTTCCGGGTGGCCGCGCCATGCCCCGAGCGAGAAAGGGCCCTGCTCCACGCGGCCCTGGGCGCTGACCAGGGCTGCCCAACGCCGGCCAATTCTCACGAGCGTTCTGCCCAAATCGATCCCGATTTGGGCAGAACGCTCGTGAGAATTGGCCGGAAAACGCCCGGCGAACACACTTCGGGCACCAGAGGGCCGCAGGGCCGCCCCCCCGGGGCCCTGTCCGGGATCGCGTCTCGGCGCGTTCCGGCACCGCCAGGAGGAGCTCCGGGAGGCGGGCCCCGGGGAGGCCGACGCCTCCCGCTCCTCAGCCTCCGGGGGTCCCCTCCCTGGCGCCGGCCGCTGAGGCCGGGCCAGCCCCGAAAGCCGGGCCCGGGCCCGGGCCTGATTGCTCAGCCTTCCGTGGCCAGGGGCCTGAGCCTGGGGGCCTCCGCATGGGGAACCCTGAGTCCCGCGCCACGAGTCCCCCCGACCGTCCCGGCGACCACGGCACCTTTCGCGGCTTCGCCCCAGCCGTGGAGTGAGAGATCACTCCGTTCCCCCACAGAGGCCAGCCCCCTCCACGGGCGCCCCGGCCGCCCGCCACGGCGGAGGCGGACGCCCGGCCACGGCGCCTCCATCCACTCTGCTCGGGGAAAACTCCCCGGCGCCGGGGCCGCCGGCCGCGCCCCATCGTCGCGGCTCGTTTTCCGGGTGGCCGCGCCATGCCCCGAGCGAGAAAGGGCCCTGCTCCACGCGGCCCTGGGCGCTGACCAGGGCTGCCCAACGCCGGCCAATTCTCACGAGCGTTCTGCCCAAATCGCTCCCGATTTGGGCAGAACGCTCGTGAGAATTGGCCGGAAAACGCCCGGCGAACACACTTCGGGCACCAGAGGGCCGCAGGGCCGCCCCCCCGGGGCCCTGTCCGGGATCGCGTCTCGGCGCGTTCCGGCACCGCCAGGAGGAGCTCCGGGAGACGGGCCCCGGGGAGGCCGACGCCTCCCGCTCCTCAGCCTCCGGGGGTCCCCTCCCTGGCGCCGGCCGCTGGGGCCGGGCCAGCCCCGAAAGCCGGGCCCGGGCCCGGGCCTGCTTGCTCAGCCTTCCGTGGCCAGGGGCCTGAGCCTGGGGGCCTCCGCATGGGGAACCCTGAGTCCCGCGCCACGAGTCCCCCCGACCGTCCCGGCGACCACGGCACCTTTCGCGGCTTCGCCCCAGCCGTGGAGTGAGAGATCACTCCGTTCCCCCACAGAGGCCAGCCCCCTCCACGGGCGCCCCGGCCGCCCGCCACGGCGGAGGCGGACGCCCGGCCAAGGCGCCTCCATCCACTCTGCTCGGGGAAAACTCCCCGGCGCCGGGGCCGCCGGCCGCGCCCCAACGTCGCGGCTCGTTTTCCGGGTGGCCGCGCCATGCCCCGAGCGAGAAAGGGCCCTGCTCCACGCGGCCCTGGGCGCTGACCAGGGCTGCCCAACGCCGGCCAATTCTCACGAGCGTTCTGCCCAAATCGATCCCGATTTGGGCAGAACGCTCGTGAGAATTGGCCGGAAAACGCCCGGCGAACACACTTCGGGCACCAGAGGGCCGCAGGGCCGCCCCCCCGGGGCCCTGTCCGGGATCGCGTCTCGGCGCGTTCCGGCACCGCCAGGAGGAGCTCCGGGAGGCGGGCCCCGGGGAGGCCGACGCCTCCCGCTCCTCAGCCTCCGGGGGTCCCCTCCCTGGCGCCGGCCGCTGGGGCCGGGCCAGCCCCGAAAGCCGGGCCCGGGCCCGGGCCTGCTTGCTCAGCCTTCCGTGGCCAGGGGCCTGAGCCTGGGGGCCTCCGCATGGGGAACCCTGAGTCCCGCGCCACGAGTCCCCCCGACCGTCCCGGCGACCACGGCACCTTTCGCGGCTTCGCCCCAGCCGTGGAGTGAGAGATCACTCCGTTCCCCCACAGAGGCCAGCCCCCTCCACGGGCGCCCCGGCCGCCCGCCACGGCGGAGGCGGACGCCCGGCCACGGCGCCTCCATCCACTCTGCTCGGGGAAAACTCCCCGGCGCCGGGGCCGCCGGCCGCGCCCCATCGTCGCGGCTCGTTTTCCGGGTGGCCGCGCCATGCCCCGAGCGAGAAAGGGCCCTGCTCCACGCGGCCCTGGGCGCTGACCAGGGCTGCCCAACGCCGGCCAATTCTCACGAGCGTTCTGCCCAAATCGATCCCGATTTGGGCAGAACGCTCGTGAGAATTGGCCGGAAAACGCCCGGCGAACACACTTCGGGCACCAGAGGGCCGCAGGGCCGCCCCCCCGGGGCCCTGTCCGGGATCGCGTGTCGGCGCGTTCCGGCACCGCCAGGAGGAGCTCCGGGAGGCGGGCCCCGGGGAGGCCGACGCCTCCCGCTCCTCAGCCTCCGGGGGTCCCCTCCCTGGCGCCGGCCGCTGGGGCCGGGCCAGCCCCGAAAGCCGGGCCCGGGCCCGGGCCTGATTGCTCAGCCTTCCGTGGCCAGGGGCCTGAGCCTGGGGGCCTCCGCATGGGGAACCCTGAGTCCCGCGCCACGAGTCCCCCCGACCGTCCCGGCGACCACGGCACCTTTCGCGGCTTCGCCCCAGCCGTGGAGTGAGAGATCACTCCGTTCCCCCACAGAGGCCAGCCCCCTCCACGGGCGCCCCGGCCGCCCGCCACGGCGGAGGCGGACGCCCGGCCACGGCGCCTCCATCCACTCTGCTCGGGGAAAACTCCCCGGCGCCGGGGCCGCCGGCCGCGCCCCATCGTCGCGGCTCGTTTTCCGGGTGGCCGCGCCATGCCCCGAGCGAGAAAGGGCCCTGCTCCACGCGGCCCTGGGCGCTGACCAGGGCTGCCCAACGCCGGCCAATTCTCACGAGCGTTCTGCCCAAATCGCTCCCGATTTGGGCAGAACGCTCGTGAGAATTGGCCGGAAAACGCCCGGCGAACACACTTCGGGCACCAGAGGGCCGCAGGGCCGCCCCCCCGGGGCCCTGTCCGGGATCGCGTCTCGGCGCGTTCCGGCACCGCCAGGAGGAGCTCCGGGAGGCGGGCCCCGGGGAGGCCGACGCCTCCCGCTCCTCAGCCTCCGGGGGTCCCCTCCCTGGCGCCGGCCGCTGGGGCCGGGCCAGCCCCGAAAGCCGGGCCCGGGCCCGGGCCTGCTTGCTCAGCCTTCCGTGGCCAGGGGCCTGAGCCTGGGGGCCTCCGCATGGGGAACCCTGAGTCCCGCGCCACGAGTCCCCCCGACCGTCCCGGCGACCACGGCACCTTTCGCGGCTTCGCCCCAGCCGTGGAGTGAGAGATCACTCCGTTCCCCCACAGAGGCCAGCCCCCTCCACGGGCGCCCCGGCCGCCCGCCACGGCGGAGGCGGACGCCCGGCCACGGCGCCTCCATCCACTCTGCTCGGGGAAAACTCCCCGGCGCCGGGGCCGCCGGCCGCGCCCCATCGTCGCGGCTCGTTTTCCCGGGTGGCCGCGCCATGCCCCGAGCGAGAAAGGGCCCTGCTCCACGCGGCCCTGGGCGCTGACCAGGGCTGCCCAACGCCGGCCAATTCTCATGAGCGTTCTGCCCAAATCGCTCCCGATTTGGGCAGAACGCTCGTGAGAATTGGCCGGAAAACGCCCGGCGAACACACTTCGGGCACCAGAGGGCCGCAGGGCCGCCCCCCCGGGGCCCTGTCCGGGATCGCGTCTCGGCGCGTTCCGGCACCGCCAAGAGGAGCTCCGGGAGGCGGGCCCCGGGGAGGCCGACGCCTCCCGCTCCTCAGCCTCCGGGGGTCCCCTCCCTGGCGCCGGCCGCTGGGGCCGGGCCAGCCCCGAAAGCCGGGCCCGGGCCCGGGCCTGCTTGCTCAGCCTTCCGTGGCCAGGGGCCTGAGCCTGGGGGCCTCCGCATGGGGAACCCTGAGTCCCGCGCCACGAGTCCCCCCGACCGTCCCGGCGACCACGGCACCTTTCGCGGCTTCGCCCCAGCCGTGGAGTGAGAGATCACTCCGTTCCCCCACAGAGGCCAGCCCCCTCCACGGGCGCCCCGGCCGCCCGCCACGGCGGAGGCGGACGCCCGGCCACGGCGCCTCCATCCACTCTGCTCGGGGAAAACTCCCCGGCGCCGGGGCCGCCGGCCGCGCCCCATCGTCGCGGCTCGTTTTCCGGGTGGCCGCGCCATGCCCCGAGCGAGAAAGGGCCCTGCTCCACGCGGCCCTGGGCGCTGACCAGGGCTGCCCAACGCCGGCCAATTCTCACGAGCGTTCTGCCCAAATCGATCCCGATTTGGGCAGAACGCTCGTGAGAATTGGCCGGAAAACGCCCGGCGAACACACTTCGGGCACCAGAGGGCCGCAGGGCCGCCCCCCCGGGGCCCTGTCCGGGATCGCGTGTCGGCGCGTTCCGGCACCGCCAGGAGGAGCTCCGGGAGGCGGGCCCCGGGGAGGCCGACGCCTCCCGCTCCTCAGCCTCCGGGGGTCCCCTCCCTGGCGCCGGCCGCTGGGGCCGGGCCAGCCCCGAAAGCCGGGCCCGGGCCCGGGCCTGATTGCTCAGCCTTCCGTGGCCAGGGGCCTGAGCCTGGGGGCCTCCGCATGGGGAACCCTGAGTCCCGCGCCACGAGACCCCCCGACCGTCCCGGCGACCACGGCACCTTTCGCGGCTTCGCCCCAGCCGTGGAGTGAGAGATCACTCCGTTCCCCCACAGAGGCCAGCCCCCTCCACGGGCGCCCCGGCCGCCCGCCACGGCGGAGGCGGACGCCCGGCCAAGGCGCCTCCATCCACTCTGCTCGGGGAAAACTCCCCGGCGCCGGGGCCGCCGGCCGCGCCCCAACGTCGCGGCTCGTTTTCCGGGTGGCCGCGCCATGCCCCGAGCGAGAAAGGGCCCTGCTCCACGCGGCCCTGGGCGCTGACCAGGGCTGCCCAACGCCGGCCAATTCTCACGAGCGTTCTGCCCAAATCGCTCCCGATTTGGGCAGAACGCTCGTGAGAATTGGCCGGAAAACGCCCGGCGAACACACTTCGGGCACCAGAGGGCCGCAGGGCCGCCCCCCCGGGGCCCTGTCCGGGATCGCGTCTCGGCGCGTTCCGGCACCGCCAGGAGGAGCTCCGGGAGGCGGGCCCCGGGGAGGCCGACGCCTCCCGCTCCTCAGCCTCCGGGGGTCCCCTCCCTGGCGCCGGCCGCTGGGGCCGGGCCAGCCCCGAAAGCCGGGCCCGGGCCCGGGCCTGCTTGCTCAGCCTTCCGTGGCCAGGGGCCTGAGCCTGGGGGCCTCCGCATGGGGAACCCTGAGTCCCGCGCCACGAGTCCCCCCGACCGTCCCGGCGACCACGGCACCTTTCGCGGCTTCGCCCCAGCCGTGGAGTGAGAGATCACTCCGTTCCCCCACAGAGGCCAGCCCCCTCCACGGGCGCCCCGGCCGCCCGCCACGGCGGAGGCGGACGCCCGGCCACGGCGCCTCCATCCACTCTGCTCGGGGAAAACTCCCCGGCGCCGGGGCCGCCGGCCGCGCCCCATCGTCGCGGCTCGTTTTCCGGGTGGCCGCGCCATGCCCCGAGCGAGAAAGGGCCCTGCTCCACGCGGCCCTGGGCGCTGACCAGGGCTGCCCAACGCCGGCCAATTCTCACGAGCGTTCTGCCCAAATCGATCCCGATTTGGGCAGAACGCTCGTGAGAATTGGCCGGAAAACGCCCGGCGAACACACTTCGGGCACCAGAGGGCCGCAGGGCCGCCCCCCCGGGGCCCTGTCCGGGATCGCGTCTCGGCGCGTTCCGGCACCGCCAGGAGGAGCTCCGGGAGGCGGGCCCCGGGGAGGCCGACGCCTCCCGCTCCTCAGCCTCCGGGGGTCCCCTCCCTGGCGCCGGCCGCTGAGGCCGGGCCAGCCCCGAAAGCCGGGCCCGGGCCCGGGCCTGATTGCTCAGCCTTCCGTGGCCAGGGGCCTGAGCCTGGGGGCCTCCGCATGGGGAACCCTGAGTCCCGCGCCACGAGTCCCCCCGACCGTCCCGGCGACCACGGCACCTTTCGCGGCTTCGCCCCAGCCGTGGAGTGAGAGATCACTCCGTTCCCCCACAGAGGCCAGCCCCCTCCACGGGCGCCCCGGCCGCCCGCCACGGCGGAGGCGGACGCCCGGCCACGGCGCCTCCATCCACTCTGCTCGGGGAAAACTCCCCGGCGCCGGGGCCGCCGGCCGCGCCCCATCGTCGCGGCTCGTTTTCCGGGTGGCCGCGCCATGCCCCGAGCGAGAAAGGGCCCTGCTCCACGCGGCCCTGGGCGCTGACCAGGGCTGCCCAACGCCGGCCAATTCTCACGAGCGTTCTGCCCAAATCGCTCCCGATTTGGGCAGAACGCTCGTGAGAATTGGCCGGAAAACGCCCGGCGAACACACTTCGGGCACCAGAGGGCCGCAGGGCCGCCCCCCCCGGGGCCCTGTCCGGGATCGCGTCTCGGCGCGTTCCGGCACCGCCAGGAGGAGCTCCGGGAGACGGGCCCCGGGGAGGCCGACGCCTCCCGCTCCTCAGCCTCCGGGGGTCCCCTCCCTGGCGCCGGCCGCTGGGGCCGGGCCAGCCCCGAAAGCCGGGCCCGGGCCCGGGCCTGCTTGCTCAGCCTTCCGTGGCCAGGGGCCTGAGCCTGGGGGCCTCCGCATGGGGAACCCTGAGTCCCGCGCCACGAGTCCCCCCGACCGTCCCGGCGACCACGGCACCTTTCGCGGCTTCGCCCCAGCCGTGGAGTGAGAGATCACTCCGTTCCCCCACAGAGGCCAGCCCCCTCCACGGGCGCCCCGGCCGCCCGCCACGGCGGAGGCGGACGCCCGGCCAAGGCGCCTCCATCCACTCTGCTCGGGGGAAAACTCCCCGGCGCCGGGGCCGCCGGCCGCGCCCCAACGTCGCGGCTCGTTTTCCGGGTGGCCGCGCCATGCCCCGAGCGAGAAAGGGCCCTGCTCCACGCGGCCCTGGGCGCTGACCAGGGCTGCCCAACGCCGGCCAATTCTCACGAGCGTTCTGCCCAAATCGATCCCGATTTGGGCAGAACGCTCGTGAGAATTGGCCGGAAAACGCCCGGCGAACACACTTCGGGCACCAGAGGGCCGCAGGGCCGCCCCCCCGGGGCCCTGTCCGGGATCGCGTCTCGGCGCGTTCCGGCACCGCCAGGAGGAGCTCCGGGAGGCGGGCCCCGGGGAGGCCGACGCCTCCCGCTCCTCAGCCTCCGGGGGTCCCCTCCCTGGCGCCGGCCGCTGGGGCCGGGCCAGCCCCGAAAGCCGGGCCCGGGCCCGGGCCTGCTTGCTCAGCCTTCTGTGGCCAGGGGCCTGAGCCTGGGGGCCTCCGCATGGGGAACCCTGAGTCCCGCGCCACGAGTCCCCCCGACCGTCCCGGCGACCACGGCACCTTTCGCGGCTTCGCCCCAGCCGTGGAGTGAGAGATCACTCCGTTCCCCCACAGAGGCCAGCCCCCTCCACGGGCGCCCCGGCCGCCCGCCACGGCGGAGGCGGACGCCCGGCCACGGCGCCTCCATCCACTCTGCTCGGGGGAAAACTCCCCGGCGCCGGGGCCGCCGGCCGCGCCCCATCGTCGCGGCTCGTTTTCCGGGTGGCCGCGCCATGCCCCGAGCGAGAAAGGGCCCTGCTCCACGCGGCCCTGGGCGCTGACCAGGGCTGCCCAACGCCGGCCAATTCTCATGAGCGTTCTGCCCAAATCGCTCCCGATTTGGGCAGAACGCTCGTGAGAATTGGCCGGAAAACGCCCGGCGAACACACTTCGGGCACCAGAGGGCCGCAGGGCCGCCCCCCCGGGGCCCTGTCCGGGATCGCGTCTCGGCGCGTTCCGGCACCGCCAAGAGGAGCTCCGGGAGGCGGGCCCCGGGGAGGCCGACGCCTCCCGCTCCTCAGCCTCCGGGGGTCCCCTCCCTGGCGCCGGCCGCTGGGGCCGGGCCAGCCCCGAAAGCCGGGCCCGGGCCCGGGCCTGATTGCTCAGCCTTCCGTGGCCAGGGGCCTGAGCCTGGGGGCCTCCGCATGGGGAACCCTGAGTCCCGCGCCACGAGTCCCCCCGACCGTCCCGGCGACCACGGCACCTTTCGCGGCTTCGCCCCAGCCGTGGAGTGAGAGATCACTCCGTTCCCCCACAGAGGCCAGCCCCCTCCACGGGCGCCCCGGCCGCCCGCCACGGCGGAGGCGGACGCCCGGCCACGGCGCCTCCATCCACTCTGCTCGGGGAAAACTCCCCGGCGCCGGGGCCGCCGGCCGCGCCCCATCGTCGCGGCTCGTTTTCCGGGTGGCCGCGCCATGCCCCGAGCGAGAAAGGGCCCTGCTCCACGCGGCCCTGGGCGCTGACCAGGGCTGCCCAACGCCGGCCAATTCTCACGAGCGTTCTGCCCAAATCGCTCCCGATTTGGGCAGAACGCTCGTGAGAATTGGCCGGAAAACGCCCGGCGAACACACTTCGGGCACCAGAGGGCCGCAGGGCCGCCCCCCCGGGGCCCTGTCCGGGATCGCGTCTCGGCGCGTTCCGGCACCGCCAGGAGGAGCTCCGGGAGGCGGGCCCCGGGGAGGCCGACGCCTCCCGCTCCTCAGCCTCCGGGGGTCCCCTCCCTGGCGCCGGCCGCTGGGGCCGGGCCAGCCCCGAAAGCCGGGCCCGGGCCCGGGCCTGCTTGCTCAGCCTTCCGTGGCCAGGGGCCTGAGCCTGGGGGCCTCCGCATGGGGAACCCTGAGTCCCGCGCCACGAGTCCCCCCGACCGTCCCGGCGACCACGGCACCTTTCGCGGCTTCGCCCCAGCCGTGGAGTGAGAGATCACTCCGTTCCCCCACAGAGGCCAGCCCCCTCCACGGGCGCCCCGGCCGCCCGCCACGGCGGAGGCGGACGCCCGGCCACGGCGCCTCCATCCACTCTGCTCGGGGAAAACTCCCCGGCGCCGGGGCCGCCGGCCGCGCCCCATCGTCGCGGCTCGTTTTCCGGGTGGCCGCGCCATGCCCCGAGCGAGAAAGGGCCCTGCTCCACGCGGCCCTGGGCGCTGACCAGGGCTGCCCAACGCCGGCCAATTCTCATGAGCGTTCTGCCCAAATCGCTCCCGATTTGGGCAGAACGCTCGTGAGAATTGGCCGGAAAACGCCCGGCGAACACACTTCGGGCACCAGAGGGCCGCAGGGCCGCCCCCCCGGGGCCCTGTCCGGGATCGCGTCTCGGCGCGTTCCGGCACCGCCAGGAGGAGCTCCGGGAGGCGGGCCCCGGGGAGGCCGACGCCTCCCGCTCCTCAGCCTCCGGGGGTCCCCTCCCTGGCGCCGGCCGCTGGGGCCGGGCCAGCCCCGAAAGCCGGGCCCGGGCCCGGGCCTGCTTGCTCAGCCTTCCGTGGCCAGGGGCCTGAGCCTGGGGGCCTCCGCATGGGGAACCCTGAGTCCCGCGCCACGAGTCCCCCCGACCGTCCCGGCGACCACGGCACCTTTCGAGGCTTCGCCCCAGCCGTGGAGTGAGAGATCACTCCGTTCCCCCACAGAGGCCAGCCCCCTCCACGGGCGCCCCGGCCGCCCGCCACGGCGGAGGCGGACGCCCGGCCACGGCGCCTCCATCCACTCTGCTCGGGGAAAACTCCCCGGCGCCGGGGCCGCCGGCCGCGCCCCATCGTCGCGGCTCGTTTTCCGGGTGGCCGCGCCATGCCCCGAGCGAGAAAGGGCCCTGCTCCACGCGGCCCTGGGCGCTGACCAGGGCTGCCCAACGCCGGCCAATTCTCACGAGCGTTCTGCCCAAATCGATCCCGATTTGGGCAGAACGCTCGTGAGAATTGGCCGGAAAACGCCCGGCGAACACACTTCGGGCACCAGAGGGCCGCAGGGCCGCCCCCCCCGGGGCCCTGTCCGGGATCGCGTCTCGGCGCGTTCCGGCACCGCCAGGAGGAGCTCCGGGAGGCGGGCCCCGGGGAGGCCGACGCCTCCCGCTCCTCAGCCTCCGGGGGTCCCCTCCCTGGCGCCGGCCGCTGGGGCCGGGCCAGCCCCGAAAGCCGGGCCCGGGCCCGGGCCTGCTTGCTCAGCCTTCCGTGGCCAGGGGCCTGAGCCTGGGGGCCTCCGCATGGGGAACCCTGAGTCCCGCGCCACGAGTCCCCCCGACCGTCCCGCCGACCACGGCACCTTTCGCGGCTTCGCCCCAGCCGTGGAGTGAGAGATCACTCCGTTCCCCCACAGAGGCCAGCCCCCTCCACGGGCGCCCCGGCCGCCCGCCACGGCGGAGGCGGACGCCCGGCCACGGCGCCTCCATCCACTCTGCTCGGGGAAAACTCCCCGGCGCCGGGGCCGCCGGCCGCGCCCCATCGTCGCGGCTCGTTTTCCGGGTGGCCGCGCCATGCCCCGAGCGAGAAAGGGCCCTGCTCCACGCGGCCCTGGGCGCTGACCATGGCTGCCCAACGCCGGCCAATTCTCACGAGCGTTCTGCCCAAATCGATCCCGATTTGGGCAGAACGCTCGTGAGAATTGGCCGGAAAACGCCCGGCGAACACACTTCGGGCACCAGAGGGCCGCAGGGCCGCCCCCCCGGGGCCCTGTCCGGGATCGCGTGTCGGCGCGTTCCGGCACCGCCAGGAGGAGCTCCGGGAGGCGGGCCCCGGGGAGGCCGACGCCTCCCGCTCCTCAGCCTCCGGGGGTCCCCTCCCTGGCGCCGGCCGCTGGGGCCGGGCCAGCCCCGAAAGCCGGGCCCGGGCCCGGGCCTGCTTGCTCAGCCTTCCGTGGCCAGGGGCCTGAGCCTGGGGGCCTCCGCATGGGGAACCCTGAGTCCCGCGCCACGAGTCCCCCCGACCGTCCCGGCAACCACGGCACCTTTCGCGGCTTCGCCCCAGCCGTGGAGTGAGAGATCACTCCGTTCCCCCACAGAGGCCAGCCCCCTCCACGGGCGCCCCGGCCGCCCGCCACGGCGGAGGCGGACGCCCGGCCACGGCGCCTCCATCCACTCTGCTCGGGGAAAACTCCCCGGCGCCGGGGCCGCCGGCCGCGCCCCATCGTCGCGGCTCGTTTTCCGGGTGGCCGCGCCATGCCCCGAGCGAGAAAGGGCCCTGCTCCACGCGGCCCTGGGCGCTGACCAGGGCTGCCCAACGCCGGCCAATTCTCACGAGCGTTCTGCCCAAATCGCTCCCGATTTGGGCAGAACGCTCGTGAGAATTGGCCGGAAAACGCCCGGCGAAAACACTTCGGGCACCAGAGGGCCGCAGGGTCGCCCCCCCGGGGCCCTGTCCGGGATCGCGTGTCGGCGCGTTCCGGCACCGCCAGGAGGAGCTCCGGGAGGCGGGCCCCGGGGAGGCCGACGCCTCCCGCTCCTCAGCCTCCGGGGGTCCCCTCCCTGGCGCCGGCCGCTGGGGCCGGGCCAGCCCCGAAAGCCGGGCCTGGGCCCGGGCCTGATTGCTCAGCCTTCCGTGGCCAGGGGCCTGAGCCTGGGGGCCTCCGCATGGGGAACCCTGAGTCCCGCGCCACGAGTCCCCCTGACCGTCCCGGCGACCACGGCACCTTTCGCGGCTTCGCCCCAGCCGTGGAGTGAGAGATCACTCCGTTCCCCCACAGAGGCAAGCCCCCTCCACGGGCGCCCCGGCCGCCCGCCACGGCGGAGGCGGACGCCCGGCCACGGCGCCTCCATCCACTCTGCTCGGGGAAAACTCCCCGGCGCCGGGGCCGCCGGCCGCGCCCCATCGTCGCGGCTCGTTTTCCGGGTGGCCGCGCCATGCCCCGAGCGAGAAAGGGCCCTGCTCCACGCGGCCCTGGGCGCTGACCAGGGCTGCCCAACGCCGGCCAATTCTCACGAGCGTTCTGCCCAAATCGCTCCCGATTTGGGCAGAACGCTCGTGAGAATTGGCCGGAAAACGCCCGGCGAACACACTTCGGGCACCAGAGGGCCGCAGGGCCGCCCCCCCGGGGCCCTGTCCGGGATCGCGTCTCGGCGCGTTCCGGCACCGCCAGGAGGAGCTCCGGGAGGCGGGCCCCGGGGAGGCCGACGCCTCCCGCTCCTCAGCCTCCGGGGGTCCCCTCCCTGGCGCCGGCCGCTGGGGCCGGGCCAGCCCCGAAAGCCGGGCCCGGGCCCGGGCCTGCTTGCTCAGCCTTCCGTGGCCAGGGGCCTGAGCCTGGGGGCCTCCGCATGGGGAACCCTGAGTCCCGCGCCACGAGTCCCCCCGACCGTCCCGGCGACCACGGCACCTTTCGCGGCTTCGCCCCAGCCGTGGAGTGAGAGATCACTCCGTTCCCCCACAGAGGCCAGCCCCCTCCACGGGCGCCCCGGCCGCCCGCCACGGCGGAGGCGGACGCCCGGCCACGGCGCCTCCATCCACTCTGCTCGGGGAAAACTCCCCGGCGCCGGGGCCGCCGGCCGCGCCCCATCGTCGCGGCTCGTTTTCCGGGTGGCCGCGCCATGCCCCGAGCGAGAAAGGGCCCTGCTCCACGCGGCCCTGGGCGCTGACCATGGCTGCCCAACGCCGGCCAATTCTCACGAGCGTTCTGCCCAAATCGATCCCGATTTGGGCAGAACGCTCGTGAGAATTGGCCGGAAAACGCCCGGCGAACACACTTCGGGCACCAGAGGGCCGCAGGGCCGCCCCCCCGGGGCCCTGTCCGGGATCGCGTGTCGGCGCGTTCCGGCACCGCCAGGAGGAGCTCCGGGAGGCGGGCCCCGGGGAGGCCGACGCCTCCCGCTCCTCAGCCTCCGGGGGTCCCCTCCCTGGCGCCGGCCGCTGGGGCCGGGCCAGCCCCGAAAGCCGGGCCCGGGCCCGGGCCTGCTTGCTCAGCCTTCCGTGGCCAGGGGCCTGAGCCTGGGGGCCTCCGCATGGGGAACCCTGAGTCCCGCGCCACGAGTCCCCCCGACCGTCCCGGCGACCACGGCACCTTTCGCGGCTTCGCCCCAGCCGTGGAGTGAGAGATCACTCCGTTCCCCCACAGAGGCCAGCCCCCTCCACGGGCGCCCCGGCCGCCCGCCACGGCGGAGGCGGATGCCCGGCCACGGCGCCTCCATCCACTCTGCTCGGGGAAAACTCCCCGGCGCCGGGGCCGCCGGCCGCGCCCCATCGTCGCGGCTCGTTTTCCGGCTGGCCGCGCCATGCCCCGAGCGAGAAAGGGCCCTGCTCCACGCGGCCCTGGGCGCTGACCAGGGCTGCCCAACGCCGGCCAATTCTCACGAGCGTTCTGCCCAAATCGCTCCCGATTTGGGCAGAACGCTCGTGAGAATTGGCCGGAAAACGCCCGGCGAACACACTTCGGGCACCAGAGGGCCGCAGGGCCGCCCCCCCGGGGCCCTGTCCGGGATCGCGTCTCGGCGCGTTCCGGCACCGCCAGGAGGAGCTCCGGGAGGCGGGCCCCGGGGAGGCCGACGCCTCCCGCTCCTCAGCCTCCGGGGGTCCCCTCCCTGGCGCCGGCCGCTGGGGCCGGGCCAGCCCCGAAAGCCGGGCCCGGGCCCGGGCCTGATTGCTCAGCCTTCCGTGGCCAGGGGCCTGAGCCTGGGGGCCTCCGCATGGGGAACCCTGAGTCCCGCGCCACGAGTCCCCCCGACCGTCCCGGCGACCACGGCACCTTTCGCGGCTTCGCCCCAGCCGTGGAGTGAGAGATCACTCCGTTCCCCCACAGAGGCCAGCCCCCTCCACGGGCGCCCCGGCCGCCCGCCACGGCGGAGGCGGACGCCCGGCCACGGCGCCTCCATCCACTCTGCTCGGGGAAAACTCCCCGGCGCCGGGGCCGCCGGCCGCGCCCCATCGTCGCGGCTCGTTTTCCGGGTGGCCGCGCCATGCCCCGAGCGAGAAAGGGCCCTGCTCCACGCGGCCCTGGGCGCTGACCAGGGCTGCCCAACGCCGGCCAATTCTCACGAGCGTTCTGCCCAAATCGCTCCCGATTTGGGCAGAACGCTCGTGAGAATTGGCCGGAAAACGCCCGGCGAACACACTTCGGGCACCAGAGGGCCGCAGGGCCGCCCCCCCGGGGCCCTGTCCGGGATCGCGTCTCGGCGCGTTCCGGCACCGCCAGGAGGAGCTCCGGGAGGCGGGCCCCGGGGAGGCCGACGCCTCCCGCTCCTCAGCCTCCGGGGGTCCCCTCCCTGGCGCCGGCCGCTGGGGCCGGGCCAGCCCCGAAAGCCGGGCCCGGGCCCGGGCCTGCTTGCTCAGCCTTCCGTGGCCAGGGGCCTGAGCCTGGGGGCCTCCGCATGGGGAACCCTGAGTCCCGCGCCACGAGTCCCCCCGACCGTCCCGGCGACCACGGCACCTTTCGCGGCTTCGCCCCAGCCGTGGAGTGAGAGATCACTCCGTTCCCCCACAGAGGCCAGCCCCCTCCACGGGCGCCCCGGCCGCCCGCCACGGCGGAGGCGGACGCCCGGCCACGGCGCCTCCATCCACTCTGCTCGGGGAAAACTCCCCGGCGCCGGGGCCGCCGGCCGCGCCCCATCGTCGCGGCTCGTTTTCCGGGTGGCCGCGCCATGCCCCGAGCGAGAAAGGGCCCTGCTCCACGCGGCCCTGGGCGCTGACCAGGGCTGCCCAACGCCGGCCAATTCTCACGAGCGTTCTGCCCAAATCGATCCCGATTTGGGCAGAACGCTCGTGAGAATTGGCCGGAAAACGCCCGGCGAACACACTTCGGGCACCACAGGGCCGCAGGGCCGCCCCCCCGGTGCCCTGTCCGGGATCGCGTGTCGTCGCGTTCCGGCACCGCCAGGAGGAGCTCCGGGAGGCGGGCCCCGGGGAGGCCGACGCCTCCCGCTCCTCAGCCTCCGGGGGTCCCCTCCCTGGCGCCGGCCGCTGGGGCCGGGCCAGCCCCGAAAGCCGGGCCCGGGCCCGGGCCTGCTTGCTCAGCCTTCCGTGGCCAGGGGCCTGAGCCTGGGGGCGTCCGCATGGGGAACCCTGAGTCCCGCGCCACGAGTCCCCCCGACCGTCCCGGCGACCACGGCACCTTTCGCGGCTTCGCCCCAGCCGTGGAGTGAGAGATCACTCCGTTCCCCCACAGAGGCCAGCCCCCTCCACGGGCGCCCCGGCCGCCCGCCACGGCGGAGGCGGACGCCCGGCCACGGCGCCTCCATCCACTCTGCTCGGGGAAAACTCCCCGGCGCCGGGGCCGCCGGCCGCGCCCCATCGTCGCGGCTCGTTTTCCGGGTGGCCGCGCCATGCCCCGAGCGAGAAAGGGCCCTGCTCCACGCGGCCCTGGGCGCTGACCAGGGCTGCCCAACGCCGGCCAATTCTCACGAGCGTTCTGCCCAAATCGATCCCGATTTGGGCAGAACGCTCGTGAGAATTGGCCGGAAAACGCCCGGCGAACACACTTCGGGCACCAGAGGGCCGCAGGGCCGCCCCCCCGGGGCCCTGTCCGGGATCGCGTCTCGGCGCGTTCCGGCACCGCCAGGAGGAGCTCCGGGAGGCGGGCCCCGGGGAGGCCGACGCCTCCCGCTCCTCAGCCTCCGGGGGTCCCCTCCCTGGCGCCGGCCGCTGGGGCCGGGCCAGCCCCGAAAGCCGGGCCCGGGCCCGGGCCTGCTTGCTCAGCCTTCCGTGGCCAGGGGCCTGAGCCTGGGGGCCTCCGCATGGGGAACCCTGAGTCCCGCGCCACGAGTCCCCCCGACCGTCCCGGCGACCACGGCACCTTTCGCGGCTTCGCCCCAGCCGTGGAGTGAGAGATCACTCCGTTCCCCCACAGAGGCCAGCCCCCTCCACGGGCGCCCCGGCCGCCCGCCACGGCGGAGGCGGACGCCCGGCCACGGCGCCTCCATCCACTCTGCTCGGGGAAAACTCCCCGGCGCCGGGGCCGCCGGCCGCGCCCCATCGTCGCGGCTCGTTTTCCGGCTGGCCGCGCCATGCCCCGAGCGAGAAAGGGCCCTGCTCCACGCGGCCCTGGGCGCTGACCAGGGCTGCCCAACGCCGGCCAATTCTCACGAGCGTTCTGCCCAAATCGCTCCCGATTTGGGCAGAACGCTCGTGAGAATTGGCCGGAAAACGCCCGGCGAACACACTTCGGGCACCAGAGGGCCGCAGGGCCGCCCCCCCGGGGCCCTGTCCGGGATCGCGTCTCGGCGCGTTCCGGCACCGCCAGGAGGAGCTCCGGGAGGCGGGCCCCGGGGAGGCCGACGCCTCCCGCTCCTCAGCCTCCGGGGGTCCCCTCCCTGGCGCCGGCCGCTGGGGCCGGGCCAGCCCCGAAAGCCGGGCCCGGGCCCGGGCCTGCTTGCTCAGCCTTCCGTGGCCAGGGGCCTGAGCCTGGGGGCCTCCGCATGGGGAACCCTGAGTCCCGCGCCACGAGTCCCCCCGACCGTCCCGGCGACCACGGCACCTTTCGCGGCTTCGCCCCAGCCGTGGAGTGAGAGATCACTCCGTTCCCCCACAGAGGCCAGCCCCCTCCACGGGCGCCCCGGCCGCCCGCCACGGCGGAGGCGGACGCCCGGCCACGGCGCCTCCATCCACTCTGCTCGGGGAAAACTCCCCGGCGCCGGGGCCGCCGGCCGCGCCCCATCGTCGCGGCTCGTTTTCCGGGTGGCCGCGCCATGCCCCGAGCGAGAAAGGGCCCTGCTCCACGCGGCCCTGGGCGCTGACCAGGGCTGCCCAACGCCGGCCAATTCTCACGAGCGTTCTGCCCAAATCGCTCCCGATTTGGGCAGAACGCTCGTGAGAATTGGCCGGAAAACGCCCGGCGAACACACTTCGGGCACCAGAGGGCCGCAGGGCCGCCCCCCCGGGGCCCTGTCCGGGATCGCGTCTCGGCGCGTTCCGGCACCGCCAGGAGGAGCTCCGGGAGGCGGGCCCCGGGGAGGCCGACGCCTCCCGCTCCTCAGCCTCCGGGGGTCCCCTCCCTGGCGCCGGCCGCTGGGGCCGGGCCAGCCCCGAAAGCCGGGCCCGGGCCCGGGCCTGCTTGCTCAGCCTTCCGTGGCCAGGGGCCTGAGCCTGGGGGCCTCCGCATGGGGAACCCTGAGTCCCGCGCCACGAGTCCCCCCGACCGTCCCGGCGACCACGGCACCTTTCGCGGCTTCGCCCCAGCCGTGGAGTGAGAGATCACTCCGTTCCCCCACAGAGGCCAGCCCCCTCCACGGGCGCCCCGGCCGCCCGCCACGGCGGAGGCGGACGCCCGGCCACGGCGCCTCCATCCACTCTGCTCGGGGAAAACTCCCCGGCGCCGGGGCCGCCGGCCGCGCCCCATCGTCGCGGCTCGTTTTCCGGGTGGCCGCGCCATGCCCCGAGCGAGAAAGGGCCCTGCTCCACGCGGCCCTGGGCGCTGACCAGGGCTGCCCAACGCCGGCCAATTCTCACGAGCGTTCTGCCCAAATCGATCCCGATTTGGGCAGAACGCTCGTGAGAATTGGCCGGAAAACGCCCGGCGAACACACTTCGGGCACCACAGGGCCGCAGGGCCGCCCCCCCGGTGCCCTGTCCGGGATCGCGTGTCGTCGCGTTCCGGCACCGCCAGGAGGAGCTCCGGGAGGCGGGCCCCGGGGAGGCCGACGCCTCCCGCTCCTCAGCCTCCGGGGGTCCCCTCCCTGGCGCCGGCCGCTGGGGCCGGGCCAGCCCCGAAAGCCGGGCCCGGGCCCGGGCCTGCTTGCTCAGCCTTCCGTGGCCAGGGGCCTGAGCCTGGGGGCGTCCGCATGGGGAACCCTGAGTCCCGCGCCACGAGTCCCCCCGACCGTCCCGGCGACCACGGCACCTTTCGCGGCTTCGCCCCAGCCGTGGAGTGAGAGATCACTCCGTTCCCCCACAGAGGCCAGCCCCCTCCACGGGCGCCCCGGCCGCCCGCCACGGCGGAGGCGGACGCCCGGCCACGGCGCCTCCATCCACTCTGCTCGGGGAAAACTCCCCGGCGCCGGGGCCGCCGGCCGCGCCCCATCGTCGCGGCTCGTTTTCCGGGTGGCCGCGCCATGCCCCGAGCGAGAAAGGGCCCTGCTCCACGCGGCCCTGGGCGCTGACCAGGGCTGCCCAACGCCGGCCAATTCTCACGAGCGTTCTGCCCAAATCGATCCCGATTTGGGCAGAACGCTCGTGAGAATTGGCCGGAAAACGCCCGGCGAACACACTTCGGGCACCAGAGGGCCGCAGGGCCGCCCCCCCGGGGCCCTGTCCGGGATCGCGTCTCGGCGCGTTCCGGCACCGCCAGGAGGAGCTCCGGGAGGCGGGCCCCGGGGAGGCCGACGCCTCCCGCTCCTCAGCCTCCGGGGGTCCCCTCCCTGGCGCCGGCCGCTGGGGCCGGGCCAGCCCCGAAAGCCGGGCCCGGGCCCGGGCCTGCTTGCTCAGCCTTCCGTGGCCAGGGGCCTGAGCCTGGGGGCCTCCGCATGGGGAACCCTGAGTCCCGCGCCACGAGTCCCCCCGACCGTCCCGGCGACCACGGCACCTTTCGCGGCTTCGCCCCAGCCGTGGAGTGAGAGATCACTCCGTTCCCCCACAGAGGCCAGCCCCCTCCACGGGCGCCCCGGCCGCCCGCCACGGCGGAGGCGGACGCCCGGCCACGGCGCCTCCATCCACTCTGCTCGGGGAAAACTCCCCGGCGCCGGGGCCGCCGGCCGCGCCCCATCGTCGCGGCTCGTTTTCCGGCTGGCCGCGCCATGCCCCGAGCGAGAAAGGGCCCTGCTCCACGCGGCCCTGGGCGCTGACCAGGGCTGCCCAACGCCGGCCAATTCTCACGAGCGTTCTGCCCAAATCGCTCCCGATTTGGGCAGAACGCTCGTGAGAATTGGCCGGAAAACGCCCGGCGAACACACTTCGGGCACCAGAGGGCCGCAGGGCCGCCCCCCCGGGGCCCTGTCCGGGATCGCGTCTCGGCGCGTTCCGGCACCGCCAGGAGGAGCTCCGGGAGGCGGGCCCCGGGGAGGCCGACGCCTCCCGCTCCTCAGCCTCCGGGGGTCCCCTCCCTGGCGCCGGCCGCTGGGGCCGGGCCAGCCCCGAAAGCCGGGCCCGGGCCCGGGCCTGCTTGCTCAGCCTTCCGTGGCCAGGGGCCTGAGCCTGGGGGCCTCCGCATGGGGAACCCTGAGTCCCGCGCCACGAGTCCCCCCGACCGTCCCGGCGACCACGGCACCTTTCGCGGCTTCGCCCCAGCCGTGGAGTGAGAGATCACTCCGTTCCCCCACAGAGGCCAGCCCCCTCCACGGGCGCCCCGGCCGCCCGCCACGGCGGAGGCGGACGCCCGGCCAAGGCGCCTCCATCCACTCTGCTCGGGGAAAACTCCCCGGCGCCGGGGCCGCCGGCCGCGCCCCAACGTCGCGGCTCGTTTTCCGGGTGGCCGCGCCATGCCCCGAGCGAGAAAGGGCCCTGCTCCACGCGGCCCTGGGCGCTGACCAGGGCTGCCCAACGCCGGCCAATTCTCACGAGCGTTCTGCCCAAATCGATCCCGATTTGGGCAGAACGCTCGTGAGAATTGGCCGGAAAACGCCCGGCGAACACACTTCGGGCACCAGAGGGCCGCAGGGCCGCCCCCCCGGGGCCCTGTCCGGGATCGCGTCTCGGCGCGTTCCGGCACCGCCAGGAGGAGCTCCGGGAGGCGGGCCCCGGGGAGGCCGACGCCTCCCGCTCCTCAGCCTCCGGGGGTCCCCTCCCTGGCGCCGGCCGCTGGGGCCGGGCCAGCCCCGAAAGCCGGGCCCGGGCCCGGGCCTGCTTGCTCAGCCTTCCGTGGCCAGGGGCCTGAGCCTGGGGGCCTCCGCATGGGGAACCCTGAGTCCCGCGCCACGAGTCCCCCCGACCGTCCCGGCGACCACGGCACCTTTCGCGGCTTCGCCCCAGCCGTGGAGTGAGAGATCACTCCGTTCCCCCACAGAGGCCAGCCCCCTCCATGGGCGCCCCGGCCGCCCGCCACGGCGGAGGCGGATGCCCGGCCACGGCGCCTCCATCCACTCTGCTCGGGGAAAACTCCCCGGCGCCGGGGCCGCCGGCCGCGCCCCATCGTCGCGGCTCGTTTTCCGGGTGGCCGCGCCATGCCCCGAGCGAGAAAGGGCCCTGCTCCACGCGGCCCTGGGCGCTGACCAGGGCTGCCCAACGCCGGCCAATTCTCACGAGCGTTCTGCCCAAATCGATCCCGATTTGGGCAGAACGCTCGTGAGAATTGGCCGGAAAACGCCCGGCGAACACACTTCGGGCACCAGAGGGCCGCAGGGCCGCCCCCCCGGGGCCCTGTCCGGGATCGCGTCTCGGCGCGTTCCGGCACCGCCAGGAGGAGCTCCGGGAGGCGGGCCCCGGGGAGGCCGACGCCTCCCGCTCCTCAGCCTCCGGGGGTCCCCTCCCTGGCGCCGGCCGCTGGGGCCGGGCCAGCCCCGAAAGCCGGGCCCGGGCCCGGGCCTGATTGCTCAGCCTTCCGTGGCCAGGGGCCTGAGCCTGGGGGCCTCCGCATGGGGAACCCTGAGTCCCGCGCCACGAGTCCCCCCGACCGTCCCGGCGACCACGGCACCTTTCGCGGCTTCGCCCCAGCCGTGGAGTGAGAGATCACTCCGTTCCCCCACAGAGGCCAGCCCCCTCCACGGGCGCCCCGGCCGCCCGCCACGGCGGAGGCGGACGCCCGGCCACGGCGCCTCCATCCACTCTGCTCGGGGAAAACTCCCCGGCGCCGGGGCCGCCGGCCGCGCCCCATCGTCGCGGCTCGTTTTCCGGGTGGCCGCGCCATGCCCCGAGCGAGAAAGGGCCCTGCTCCACGCGGCCCTGGGCGCTGACCAGGGCTGCCCAACGCCGGCCAATTCTCACGAGCGTTCTGCCCAAATCGCTCCCGATTTGGGCAGAACGCTCGTGAGAATTGGCCGGAAAACGCCCGGCGAACACACTTCGGGCACCAGAGGGCCGCAGGGCCGCCCCCCCGGGGCCCTGTCCGGGATCGCGTCTCGGCGCGTTCCGGCACCGCCAGGAGGAGCTCCGGGAGGCGGGCCCCGGGGAGGCCGACGCCTCCCGCTCCTCAGCCTCCGGGGGTCCCCTCCCTGGCGCCGGCCGCTGGGGCCGGGCCAGCCCCGAAAGCCGGGCCCGGGCCCGGGCCTGCTTGCTCAGCCTTCCGTGGCCAGGGGCCTGAGCCTGGGGGCCTCCGCATGGGGAACCCTGAGTCCCGCGCCACGAGTCCCCCCGACCGTCCCGGCGACCACGGCACCTTTCGCGGCTTCGCCCCAGCCGTGGAGTGAGAGATCACTCCGTTCCCCCACAGAGGCCAGCCCCCTCCACGGGCGCCCCGGCCGCCCGCCACGGCGGAGGCGGACGCCCGGCCACGGCGCCTCCATCCACTCTGCTCGGGGAAAACTCCCCGGCGCCGGGGCCGCCGGCCGCGCCCCATCGTCGCGGCTCGTTTTCCGGGTGGCCGCGCCATGCCCCGAGCGAGAAAGGGCCCTGCTCCACGCGGCCCTGGGCGCTGACCAGGGCTGCCCAACGCCGGCCAATTCTCATGAGCGTTCTGCCCAAATCGCTCCCGATTTGGGCAGAACGCTCGTGAGAATTGGCCGGAAAACGCCCGGCGAACACACTTCGGGCACCAGAGGGCCGCAGGGCCGCCCCCCCGGGGCCCTGTCCGGGATCGCGTGTCGGCGCGTTCCGGCACCGCCAGGAGGAGCTCCGGGAGGCGGGCCCCGGGGAGGCCGACGCCTCCCGCTCCTCAGCCTCCGGGGGTCCCCTCCCTGGCGCCGGCCGCTGGGGCCGGGCCAGCCCCGAAAGCCGGGCCCGGGCCCGGGCCTGCTTGCTCAGCCTTCCGTGGCCAGGGGCCTGAGCCTGGGGGCCTCCGCATGGGGAACCCTGAGTCCCGCGCCACGAGACCCCCCGACCGTCCCGGCGACCACGGCACCTTTCGCGGCTTCGCCCCAGCCGTGGAGTGAGAGATCACTCCGTTCCCCCACAGAGGCCAGCCCCCTCCACGGGCGCCCCGGCCGCCCGCCACGGCGGAGGCGGACGCCCGGCCAAGGCGCCTCCATCCACTCTGCTCGGGGAAAACTCCCCGGCGCCGGGGCCGCCGGCCGCGCCCCAACGTCGCGGCTCGTTTTCCGGGTGGCCGCGCCATGCCCCGAGCGAGAAAGGGCCCTGCTCCACGCGGCCCTGGGCGCTGACCAGGGCTGCCCAACGCCGGCCAATTCTCACGAGCGTTCTGCCCAAATCGCTCCCGATTTGGGCAGAACGCTCGTGAGAATTGGCCGGAAAACGCCCGGCGAACACACTTCGGGCACCAGAGGGCCGCAGGGCCGCCCCCCCGGGGCCCTGTCCGGGATCGCGTCTCGGCGCGTTCCGGCACCGCCAGGAGGAGCTCCGGGAGGCGGGCCCCGGGGAGGCCGACGCCTCCCGCTCCTCAGCCTCCGGGGGTCCCCTCCCTGGCGCCGGCCGCTGGGGCCGGGCCAGCCCCGAAAGCCGGGCCCGGGCCCGGGCCTGCTTGCTCAGCCTTCCGTGGCCAGGGGCCTGAGCCTGGGGGCCTCCGCATGGGGAACCCTGAGTCCCGCGCCACGAGTCCCCCCGACCGTCCCGGCGACCACGGCACCTTTCGCGGCTTCGCCCCAGCCGTGGAGTGAGAGATCACTCCGTTCCCCCACAGAGGCCAGCCCCCTCCACGGGCGCCCCGGCCGCCCGCCACGGCGGAGGCGGACGCCCGGCCACGGCGCCTCCATCCACTCTGCTCGGGGAAAACTCCCCGGCGCCGGGGCCGCCGGCCGCGCCCCATCGTCGCGGCTCGTTTTCCGGGTGGCCGCGCCATGCCCCGAGCGAGAAAGGGCCCTGCTCCACGCGGCCCTGGGCGCTGACCAGGGCTGCCCAACGCCGGCCAATTCTCACGAGCGTTCTGCCCAAATCGATCCCGATTTGGGCAGAACGCTCGTGAGAATTGGCCGGAAAACGCCCGGCGAACACACTTCGGGCACCAGAGGGCCGCAGGGCCGCCCCCCCGGGGCCCTGTCCGGGATCGCGTCTCGGCGCGTTCCGGCACCGCCAGGAGGAGCTCCGGGAGGCGGGCCCCGGGGAGGCCGACGCCTCCCGCTCCTCAGCCTCCGGGGGTCCCCTCCCTGGCGCCGGCCGCTGAGGCCGGGCCAGCCCCGAAAGCCGGGCCCGGGCCCGGGCCTGATTGCTCAGCCTTCCGTGGCCAGGGGCCTGAGCCTGGGGGCCTCCGCATGGGGAACCCTGAGTCCCGCGCCACGAGTCCCCCCGACCGTCCCGGCGACCACGGCACCTTTCGCGGCTTCGCCCCAGCCGTGGAGTGAGAGATCACTCCGTTCCCCCACAGAGGCCAGCCCCCTCCACGGGCGCCCCGGCCGCCCGCCACGGCGGAGGCGGACGCCCGGCCACGGCGCCTCCATCCACTCTGCTCGGGGAAAACTCCCCGGCGCCGGGGCCGCCGGCCGCGCCCCATCGTCGCGGCTCGTTTTCCGGGTGGCCGCGCCATGCCCCGAGCGAGAAAGGGCCCTGCTCCACGCGGCCCTGGGCGCTGACCAGGGCTGCCCAACGCCGGCCAATTCTCACGAGCGTTCTGCCCAAATCGCTCCCGATTTGGGCAGAACGCTCGTGAGAATTGGCCGGAAAACGCCCGGCGAACACACTTCGGGCACCAGAGGGCCGCAGGGCCGCCCCCCCGGGGCCCTGTCCGGGATCGCGTCTCGGCGCGTTCCGGCACCGCCAGGAGGAGCTCCGGGAGACGGGCCCCGGGGAGGCCGACGCCTCCCGCTCCTCAGCCTCCGGGGGTCCCCTCCCTGGCGCCGGCCGCTGGGGCCGGGCCAGCCCCGAAAGCCGGGCCCGGGCCCGGGCCTGCTTGCTCAGCCTTCCGTGGCCAGGGGCCTGAGCCTGGGGGCCTCCGCATGGGGAACCCTGAGTCCCGCGCCACGAGTCCCCCCGACCGTCCCGGCGACCACGGCACCTTTCGCGGCTTCGCCCCAGCCGTGGAGTGAGAGATCACTCCGTTCCCCCACAGAGGCCAGCCCCCTCCACGGGCGCCCCGGCCGCCCGCCACGGCGGAGGCGGACGCCCGGCCAAGGCGCCTCCATCCACTCTGCTCGGGGAAAACTCCCCGGCGCCGGGGCCGCCGGCCGCGCCCCAACGTCGCGGCTCGTTTTCCGGGTGGCCGCGCCATGCCCCGAGCGAGAAAGGGCCCTGCTCCACGCGGCCCTGGGCGCTGACCAGGGCTGCCCAACGCCGGCCAATTCTCACGAGCGTTCTGCCCAAATCGATCCCGATTTGGGCAGAACGCTCGTGAGAATTGGCCGGAAAACGCCCGGCGAACACACTTCGGGCACCAGAGGGCCGCAGGGCCGCCCCCCCGGGGCCCTGTCCGGGATCGCGTCTCGGCGCGTTCCGGCACCGCCAGGAGGAGCTCCGGGAGGCGGGCCCCGGGGAGGCCGACGCCTCCCGCTCCTCAGCCTCCGGGGGTCCCCTCCCTGGCGCCGGCCGCTGGGGCCGGGCCAGCCCCGAAAGCCGGGCCCGGGCCCGGGCCTGCTTGCTCAGCCTTCCGTGGCCAGGGGCCTGAGCCTGGGGGCCTCCGCATGGGGAACCCTGAGTCCCGCGCCACGAGTCCCCCCGACCGTCCCGGCGACCACGGCACCTTTCGCGGCTTCGCCCCAGCCGTGGAGTGAGAGATCACTCCGTTCCCCCACAGAGGCCAGCCCCCTCCACGGGCGCCCCGGCCGCCCGCCACGGCGGAGGCGGACGCCCGGCCACGGCGCCTCCATCCACTCTGCTCGGGGAAAACTCCCCGGCGCCGGGGCCGCCGGCCGCGCCCCATCGTCGCGGCTCGTTTTCCGGGTGGCCGCGCCATGCCCCGAGCGAGAAAGGGCCCTGCTCCACGCGGCCCTGGGCGCTGACCAGGGCTGCCCAACGCCGGCCAATTCTCACGAGCGTTCTGCCCAAATCGATCCCGATTTGGGCAGAACGCTCGTGAGAATTGGCCGGAAAACGCCCGGCGAACACACTTCGGGCACCAGAGGGCCGCAGGGCCGCCCCCCCGGGGCCCTGTCCGGGATCGCGTGTCGGCGCGTTCCGGCACCGCCAGGAGGAGCTCCGGGAGGCGGGCCCCGGGGAGGCCGACGCCTCCCGCTCCTCAGCCTCCGGGGGTCCCCTCCCTGGCGCCGGCCGCTGGGGCCGGGCCAGCCCCGAAAGCCGGGCCCGGGCCCGGGCCTGATTGCTCAGCCTTCCGTGGCCAGGGGCCTGAGCCTGGGGGCCTCCGCATGGGGAACCCTGAGTCCCGCGCCACGAGTCCCCCCGACCGTCCCGGCGACCACGGCACCTTTCGCGGCTTCGCCCCAGCCGTGGAGTGAGAGATCACTCCGTTCCCCCACAGAGGCCAGCCCCCTCCACGGGCGCCCCGGCCGCCCGCCACGGCGGAGGCGGACGCCCGGCCACGGCGCCTCCATCCACTCTGCTCGGGGAAAACTCCCCGGCGCCGGGGCCGCCGGCCGCGCCCCATCGTCGCGGCTCGTTTTCCGGGTGGCCGCGCCATGCCCCGAGCGAGAAAGGGCCCTGCTCCACGCGGCCCTGGGCGCTGACCAGGGCTGCCCAACGCCGGCCAATTCTCACGAGCGTTCTGCCCAAATCGCTCCCGATTTGGGCAGAACGCTCGTGAGAATTGGCCGGAAAACGCCCGGCGAACACACTTCGGGCACCAGAGGGCCGCAGGGCCGCCCCCCCGGGGCCCTGTCCGGGATCGCGTCTCGGCGCGTTCCGGCACCGCCAGGAGGAGCTCCGGGAGGCGGGCCCCGGGGAGGCCGACGCCTCCCGCTCCTCAGCCTCCGGGGGTCCCCTCCCTGGCGCCGGCCGCTGGGGCCGGGCCAGCCCCGAAAGCCGGGCCCGGGCCCGGGCCTGCTTGCTCAGCCTTCCGTGGCCAGGGGCCTGAGCCTGGGGGCCTCCGCATGGGGAACCCTGAGTCCCGCGCCACGAGTCCCCCCGACCGTCCCGGCGACCACGGCACCTTTCGCGGCTTCGCCCCAGCCGTGGAGTGAGAGATCACTCCGTTCCCCCACAGAGGCCAGCCCCCTCCACGGGCGCCCCGGCCGCCCGCCACGGCGGAGGCGGACGCCCGGCCACGGCGCCTCCATCCACTCTGCTCGGGGAAAACTCCCCGGCGCCGGGGCCGCCGGCCGCGCCCCATCGTCGCGGCTCGTTTTCCGGGTGGCCGCGCCATGCCCCGAGCGAGAAAGGGCCCTGCTCCACGCGGCCCTGGGCGCTGACCAGGGCTGCCCAACGCCGGCCAATTCTCATGAGCGTTCTGCCCAAATCGCTCCCGATTTGGGCAGAACGCTCGTGAGAATTGGCCGGAAAACGCCCGGCGAACACACTTCGGGCACCAGAGGGCCGCAGGGCCGCCCCCCCGGGGCCCTGTCCGGGATCGCGTCTCGGCGCGTTCCGGCACCGCCAAGAGGAGCTCCGGGAGGCGGGCCCCGGGGAGGCCGACGCCTCCCGCTCCTCAGCCTCCGGGGGTCCCCTCCCTGGCGCCGGCCGCTGGGGCCGGGCCAGCCCCGAAAGCCGGGCCCGGGCCCGGGCCTGCTTGCTCAGCCTTCCGTGGCCAGGGGCCTGAGCCTGGGGGCCTCCGCATGGGGAACCCTGAGTCCCGCGCCACGAGTCCCCCCGACCGTCCCGGCGACCACGGCACCTTTCGCGGCTTCGCCCCAGCCGTGGAGTGAGAGATCACTCCGTTCCCCCACAGAGGCCAGCCCCCTCCACGGGCGCCCCGGCCGCCCGCCACGGCGGAGGCGGACGCCCGGCCACGGCGCCTCCATCCACTCTGCTCGGGGAAAACTCCCCGGCGCCGGGGCCGCCGGCCGCGCCCCATCGTCGCGGCTCGTTTTCCGGGTGGCCGCGCCATGCCCCGAGCGAGAAAGGGCCCTGCTCCACGCGGCCCTGGGCGCTGACCAGGGCTGCCCAACGCCGGCCAATTCTCACGAGCGTTCTGCCCAAATCGATCCCGATTTGGGCAGAACGCTCGTGAGAATTGGCCGGAAAACGCCCGGCGAACACACTTCGGGCACCAGAGGGCCGCAGGGCCGCCCCCCCGGGGCCCTGTCCGGGATCGCGTGTCGGCGCGTTCCGGCACCGCCAGGAGGAGCTCCGGGAGGCGGGCCCCGGGGAGGCCGACGCCTCCCGCTCCTCAGCCTCCGGGGGTCCCCTCCCTGGCGCCGGCCGCTGGGGCCGGGCCAGCCCCGAAAGCCGGGCCCGGGCCCGGGCCTGATTGCTCAGCCTTCCGTGGCCAGGGGCCTGAGCCTGGGGGCCTCCGCATGGGGAACCCTGAGTCCCGCGCCACGAGACCCCCCGACCGTCCCGGCGACCACGGCACCTTTCGCGGCTTCGCCCCAGCCGTGGAGTGAGAGATCACTCCGTTCCCCCACAGAGGCCAGCCCCCTCCACGGGCGCCCCGGCCGCCCGCCACGGCGGAGGCGGACGCCCGGCCAAGGCGCCTCCATCCACTCTGCTCGGGGAAAACTCCCCGGCGCCGGGGCCGCCGGCCGCGCCCCAACGTCGCGGCTCGTTTTCCGGGTGGCCGCGCCATGCCCCGAGCGAGAAAGGGCCCTGCTCCACGCGGCCCTGGGCGCTGACCAGGGCTGCCCAACGCCGGCCAATTCTCACGAGCGTTCTGCCCAAATCGCTCCCGATTTGGGCAGAACGCTCGTGAGAATTGGCCGGAAAACGCCCGGCGAACACACTTCGGGCACCAGAGGGCCGCAGGGCCGCCCCCCCGGGGCCCTGTCCGGGATCGCGTCTCGGCGCGTTCCGGCACCGCCAGGAGGAGCTCCGGGAGGCGGGCCCCGGGGAGGCCGACGCCTCCCGCTCCTCAGCCTCCGGGGGTCCCCTCCCTGGCGCCGGCCGCTGGGGCCGGGCCAGCCCCGAAAGCCGGGCCCGGGCCCGGGCCTGCTTGCTCAGCCTTCCGTGGCCAGGGGCCTGAGCCTGGGGGCCTCCGCATGGGGAACCCTGAGTCCCGCGCCACGAGTCCCCCCGACCGTCCCGGCGACCACGGCACCTTTCGCGGCTTCGCCCCAGCCGTGGAGTGAGAGATCACTCCGTTCCCCCACAGAGGCCAGCCCCCTCCACGGGCGCCCCGGCCGCCCGCCACGGCGGAGGCGGACGCCCGGCCACGGCGCCTCCATCCACTCTGCTCGGGGAAAACTCCCCGGCGCCGGGGCCGCCGGCCGCGCCCCATCGTCGCGGCTCGTTTTCCGGGTGGCCGCGCCATGCCCCGAGCGAGAAAGGGCCCTGCTCCACGCGGCCCTGGGCGCTGACCAGGGCTGCCCAACGCCGGCCAATTCTCACGAGCGTTCTGCCCAAATCGATCCCGATTTGGGCAGAACGCTCGTGAGAATTGGCCGGAAAACGCCCGGCGAACACACTTCGGGCACCAGAGGGCCGCAGGGCCGCCCCCCCGGGGCCCTGTCCGGGATCGCGTCTCGGCGCGTTCCGGCACCGCCAGGAGGAGCTCCGGGAGGCGGGCCCCGGGGAGGCCGACGCCTCCCGCTCCTCAGCCTCCGGGGGTCCCCTCCCTGGCGCCGGCCGCTGAGGCCGGGCCAGCCCCGAAAGCCGGGCCCGGGCCCGGGCCTGATTGCTCAGCCTTCCGTGGCCAGGGGCCTGAGCCTGGGGGCCTCCGCATGGGGAACCCTGAGTCCCGCGCCACGAGTCCCCCCGACCGTCCCGGCGACCACGGCACCTTTCGCGGCTTCGCCCCAGCCGTGGAGTGAGAGATCACTCCGTTCCCCCACAGAGGCCAGCCCCCTCCACGGGCGCCCCGGCCGCCCGCCACGGCGGAGGCGGACGCCCGGCCACGGCGCCTCCATCCACTCTGCTCGGGGAAAACTCCCCGGCGCCGGGGCCGCCGGCCGCGCCCCATCGTCGCGGCTCGTTTTCCGGGTGGCCGCGCCATGCCCCGAGCGAGAAAGGGCCCTGCTCCACGCGGCCCTGGGCGCTGACCAGGGCTGCCCAACGCCGGCCAATTCTCACGAGCGTTCTGCCCAAATCGCTCCCGATTTGGGCAGAACGCTCGTGAGAATTGGCCGGAAAACGCCCGGCGAACACACTTCGGGCACCAGAGGGCCGCAGGGCCGCCCCCCCGGGGCCCTGTCCGGGATCGCGTCTCGGCGCGTTCCGGCACCGCCAGGAGGAGCTCCGGGAGACGGGCCCCGGGGAGGCCGACGCCTCCCGCTCCTCAGCCTCCGGGGGTCCCCTCCCTGGCGCCGGCCGCTGGGGCCGGGCCAGCCCCGAAAGCCGGGCCCGGGCCCGGGCCTGCTTGCTCAGCCTTCCGTGGCCAGGGGCCTGAGCCTGGGGGCCTCCGCATGGGGAACCCTGAGTCCCGCGCCACGAGTCCCCCCGACCGTCCCGGCGACCACGGCACCTTTCGCGGCTTCGCCCCAGCCGTGGAGTGAGAGATCACTCCGTTCCCCCACAGAGGCCAGCCCCCTCCACGGGCGCCCCGGCCGCCCGCCACGGCGGAGGCGGACGCCCGGCCAAGGCGCCTCCATCCACTCTGCTCGGGGAAAACTCCCCGGCGCCGGGGCCGCCGGCCGCGCCCCAACGTCGCGGCTCGTTTTCCGGGTGGCCGCGCCATGCCCCGAGCGAGGAAGGGCCCTGCTCCACGCGGCCCTGGGCGCTGACCAGGGCTGCCCAACGCCGGCCAATTCTCACGAGCGTTCTGCCCAAATCGATCCCGATTTGGGCAGAACGCTCGTGAGAATTGGCCGGAAAACGCCCGGCGAACACACTTCGGGCACCAGAGGGCCGCAGGGCCGCCCCCCCGGGGCCCTGTCCGGGATCGCGTCTCGGCGCGTTCCGGCACCGCCAGGAGGAGCTCCGGGAGGCGGGCCCCGGGGAGGCCGACGCCTCCCGCTCCTCAGCCTCCGGGGGTCCCCTCCCTGGCGCCGGCCGCTGGGGCCGGGCCAGCCCCGAAAGCCGGGCCCGGGCCCGGGCCTGCTTGCTCAGCCTTCTGTGGCCAGGGGCCTGAGCCTGGGGGCCTCCGCATGGGGAACCCTGAGTCCCGCGCCACGAGTCCCCCCGACCGTCCCGGCGACCACGGCACCTTTCGCGGCTTCGCCCCAGCCGTGGAGTGAGAGATCACTCCGTTCCCCCACAGAGGCCAGCCCCCTCCACGGGCGCCCCGGCCGCCCGCCACGGCGGAGGCGGACGCCCGGCCACGGCGCCTCCATCCACTCTGCTCGGGGAAAACTCCCCGGCGCCGGGGCCGCCGGCCGCGCCCCATCGTCGCGGCTCGTTTTCCGGGTGGCCGCGCCATGCCCCGAGCGAGAAAGGGCCCTGCTCCACGCGGCCCTGGGCGCTGACCAGGGCTGCCCAACGCCGGCCAATTCTCATGAGCGTTCTGCCCAAATCGCTCCCGATTTGGGCAGAACGCTCGTGAGAATTGGCCGGAAAACGCCCGGCGAACACACTTCGGGCACCAGAGGGCCGCAGGGCCGCCCCCCCCGGGGCCCTGTCCGGGATCGCGTCTCGGCGCGTTCCGGCACCGCCAAGAGGAGCTCCGGGAGGCGGGCCCCGGGGAGGCCGACGCCTCCCGCTCCTCAGCCTCCGGGGGTCCCCTCCCTGGCGCCGGCCGCTGGGGCCGGGCCAGCCCCGAAAGCCGGGCCCGGGCCCGGGCCTGATTGCTCAGCCTTCCGTGGCCAGGGGCCTGAGCCTGGGGGCCTCCGCATGGGGAACCCTGAGTCCCGCGCCACGAGTCCCCCCGACCGTCCCGGCGACCACGGCACCTTTCGCGGCTTCGCCCCAGCCGTGGAGTGAGAGATCACTCCGTTCCCCCACAGAGGCCAGCCCCCTCCACGGGCGCCCCGGCCGCCCGCCACGGCGGAGGCGGACGCCCGGCCACGGCGCCTCCATCCACTCTGCTCGGGGAAAACTCCCCGGCGCCGGGGCCGCCGGCCGCGCCCCATCGTCGCGGCTCGTTTTCCGGGTGGCCGCGCCATGCCCCGAGCGAGAAAGGGCCCTGCTCCACGCGGCCCTGGGCGCTGACCAGGGCTGCCCAACGCCGGCCAATTCTCACGAGCGTTCTGCCCAAATCGCTCCCGATTTGGGCAGAACGCTCGTGAGAATTGGCCGGAAAACGCCCGGCGAACACACTTCGGGCACCAGAGGGCCGCAGGGCCGCCCCCCCGGGGCCCTGTCCGGGATCGCGTCTCGGCGCGTTCCGGCACCGCCAGGAGGAGCTCCGGGAGGCGGGCCCCGGGGAGGCCGACGCCTCCCGCTCCTCAGCCTCCGGGGGTCCCCTCCCTGGCGCCGGCCGCTGGGGCCGGGCCAGCCCCGAAAGCCGGGCCCGGGCCCGGGCCTGCTTGCTCAGCCTTCCGTGGCCAGGGGCCTGAGCCTGGGGGCCTCCGCATGGGGAACCCTGAGTCCCGCGCCACGAGTCCCCCCGACCGTCCCGGCGACCACGGCACCTTTCGCGGCTTCGCCCCAGCCGTGGAGTGAGAGATCACTCCGTTCCCCCACAGAGGCCAGCCCCCTCCACGGGCGCCCCGGCCGCCCGCCACGGCGGAGGCGGACGCCCGGCCACGGCGCCTCCATCCACTCTGCTCGGGGAAAACTCCCCGGCGCCGGGGCCGCCGGCCGCGCCCCATCGTCGCGGCTCGTTTTCCGGGTGGCCGCGCCATGCCCCGAGCGAGAAAGGGCCCTGCTCCACGCGGCCCTGGGCGCTGACCAGGGCTGCCCAACGCCGGCCAATTCTCATGAGCGTTCTGCCCAAATCGCTCCCGATTTGGGCAGAACGCTCGTGAGAATTGGCCGGAAAACGCCCGGCGAACACACTTCGGGCACCAGAGGGCCGCAGGGCCGCCCCCCCGGGGCCCTGTCCGGGATCGCGTCTCGGCGCGTTCCGGCACCGCCAAGAGGAGCTCCGGGAGGCGGGCCCCGGGGAGGCCGACGCCTCCCGCTCCTCAGCCTCCGGGGGTCCCCTCCCTGGCGCCGGCCGCTGGGGCCGGGCCAGCCCCGAAAGCCGGGCCCGGGCCCGGGCCTGCTTGCTCAGCCTTCCGTGGCCAGGGGCCTGAGCCTGGGGGCCTCCGCATGGGGAACCCTGAGTCCCGCGCCACGAGTCCCCCCGACCGTCCCGGCGACCACGGCACCTTTCGCGGCTTCGCCCCAGCCGTGGAGTGAGAGATCACTCCGTTCCCCCACAGAGGCCAGCCCCCTCCACGGGCGCCCCGGCCGCCCGCCACGGCGGAGGCGGACGCCCGGCCACGGCGCCTCCATCCACTCTGCTCGGGGAAAACTCCCCGGCGCCGGGGCCGCCGGCCGCGCCCCATCGTCGCGGCTCGTTTTCCGGGTGGCCGCGCCATGCCCCGAGCGAGAAAGGGCCCTGCTCCACGCGGCCCTGGGCGCTGACCAGGGCTGCCCAACGCCGGCCAATTCTCACGAGCGTTCTGCCCAAATCGATCCCGATTTGGGCAGAACGCTCGTGAGAATTGGCCGGAAAACGCCCGGCGAACACACTTCGGGCACCAGAGGGCCGCAGGGCCGCCCCCCCGGGGCCCTGTCCGGGATCGCGTGTCGGCGCGTTCCGGCACCGCCAGGAGGAGCTCCGGGAGGCGGGCCCCGGGGAGGCCGACGCCTCCCGCTCCTCAGCCTCCGGGGGTCCCCTCCCTGGCGCCGGCCGCTGGGGCCGGGCCAGCCCCGAAAGCCGGGCCCGGGCCCGGGCCTGATTGCTCAGCCTTCCGTGGCCAGGGGCCTGAGCCTGGGGGCCTCCGCATGGGGAACCCTGAGTCCCGCGCCACGAGTCCCCCCGACCGTCCCGGCGACCACGGCACCTTTCGCGGCTTCGCCCCAGCCGTGGAGTGAGAGATCACTCCGTTCCCCCACAGAGGCCAGCCCCCTCCACGGGCGCCCCGGCCGCCCGCCACGGCGGAGGCGGACGCCCGGCCACGGCGCCTCCATCCACTCTGCTCGGGGAAAACTCCCCGGCGCCGGGGCCGCCGGCCGCGCCCCATCGTCGCGGCTCGTTTTCCGGGTGGCCGCGCCATGCCCCGAGCGAGAAAGGGCCCTGCTCCACGCGGCCCTGGGCGCTGACCAGGGCTGCCCAACGCCGGCCAATTCTCACGAGCGTTCTGCCCAAATCGCTCCCGATTTGGGCAGAACGCTCGTGAGAATTGGCCGGAAAACGCCCGGCGAACACACTTCGGGCACCAGAGGGCCGCAGGGCCGCCCCCCCGGGGCCCTGTCCGGGATCGCGTCTCGGCGCGTTCCGGCACCGCCAGGAGGAGCTCCGGGAGGCGGGCCCCGGGGAGGCCGACGCCTCCCGCTCCTCAGCCTCCGGGGGTCCCCTCCCTGGCGCCGGCCGCTGGGGCCGGGCCAGCCCCGAAAGCCGGGCCCGGGCCCGGGCCTGCTTGCTCAGCCTTCCGTGGCCAGGGGCCTGAGCCTGGGGGCCTCCGCATGGGGAACCCTGAGTCCCGCGCCACGAGTCCCCCCGACCGTCCCGGCGACCACGGCACCTTTCGCGGCTTCGCCCCAGCCGTGGAGTGAGAGATCACTCCGTTCCCCCACAGAGGCCAGCCCCCTCCACGGGCGCCCCGGCCGCCCGCCACGGCGGAGGCGGACGCCCGGCCACGGCGCCTCCATCCACTCTGCTCGGGGAAAACTCCCCGGCGCCGGGGCCGCCGGCCGCGCCCCATCGTCGCGGCTCGTTTTCCGGGTGGCCGCGCCATGCCCCGAGCGAGAAAGGGCCCTGCTCCACGCGGCCCTGGGCGCTGACCAGGGCTGCCCAACGCCGGCCAATTCTCATGAGCGTTCTGCCCAAATCGCTCCCGATTTGGGCAGAACGCTCGTGAGAATTGGCCGGAAAACGCCCGGCGAACACACTTCGGGCACCAGAGGGCCGCAGGGCCGCCCCCCCGGGGCCCTGTCCGGGATCGCGTCTCGGCGCGTTCCGGCACCGCCAGGAGGAGCTCCGGGAGGCGGGCCCCGGGGAGGCCGACGCCTCCCGCTCCTCAGCCTCCGGGGGTCCCCTCCCTGGCGCCGGCCGCTGGGGCCGGGCCAGCCCCGAAAGCCGGGCCCGGGCCCGGGCCTGCTTGCTCAGCCTTCCGTGGCCAGGGGCCTGAGCCTGGGGGCCTCCGCATGGGGAACCCTGAGTCCCGCGCCACGAGTCCCCCCGACCGTCCCGGCGACCACGGCACCTTTCGAGGCTTCGCCCCAGCCGTGGAGTGAGAGATCACTCCGTTCCCCCACAGAGGCCAGCCCCCTCCACGGGCGCCCCGGCCGCCCGCCACGGCGGAGGCGGACGCCCGGCCACGGCGCCTCCATCCACTCTGCTCGGGGAAAACTCCCCGGCGCCGGGGCCGCCGGCCGCGCCCCATCGTCGCGGCTCGTTTTCCGGGTGGCCGCGCCATGCCCCGAGCGAGAAAGGGCCCTGCTCCACGCGGCCCTGGGCGCTGACCAGGGCTGCCCAACGCCGGCCAATTCTCACGAGCGTTCTGCCCAAATCGATCCCGATTTGGGCAGAACGCTCGTGAGAATTGGCCGGAAAACGCCCGGCGAACACACTTCGGGCACCAGAGGGCCGCAGGGCCGCCCCCCCCGGGGCCCTGTCCGGGATCGCGTCTCGGCGCGTTCCGGCACCGCCAGGAGGAGCTCCGGGAGGCGGGCCCCGGGGAGGCCGACGCCTCCCGCTCCTCAGCCTCCGGGGGTCCCCTCCCTGGCGCCGGCCGCTGGGGCCGGGCCAGCCCCGAAAGCCGGGCCCGGGCCCGGGCCTGCTTGCTCAGCCTTCCGTGGCCAGGGGCCTGAGCCTGGGGGCCTCCGCATGGGGAACCCTGAGTCCCGCGCCACGAGTCCCCCCGACCGTCCCGCCGACCACGGCACCTTTCGCGGCTTCGCCCCAGCCGTGGAGTGAGAGATCACTCCGTTCCCCCACAGAGGCCAGCCCCCTCCACGGGCGCCCCGGCCGCCCGCCACGGCGGAGGCGGACGCCCGGCCACGGCGCCTCCATCCACTCTGCTCGGGGAAAACTCCCCGGCGCCGGGGCCGCCGGCCGCGCCCCATCGTCGCGGCTCGTTTTCCGGGTGGCCGCGCCATGCCCCGAGCGAGAAAGGGCCCTGCTCCACGCGGCCCTGGGCGCTGACCATGGCTGCCCAACGCCGGCCAATTCTCACGAGCGTTCTGCCCAAATCGATCCCGATTTGGGCAGAACGCTCGTGAGAATTGGCCGGAAAACGCCCGGCGAACACACTTCGGGCACCAGAGGGCCGCAGGGCCGCCCCCCCGGGGCCCTGTCCGGGATCGCGTGTCGGCGCGTTCCGGCACCGCCAGGAGGAGCTCCGGGAGGCGGGCCCCGGGGAGGCCGACGCCTCCCGCTCCTCAGCCTCCGGGGGTCCCCTCCCTGGCGCCGGCCGCTGGGGCCGGGCCAGCCCCGAAAGCCGGGCCCGGGCCCGGGCCTGCTTGCTCAGCCTTCCGTGGCCAGGGGCCTGAGCCTGGGGGCCTCCGCATGGGGAACCCTGAGTCCCGCGCCACGAGTCCCCCCGACCGTCCCGGCAACCACGGCACCTTTCGCGGCTTCGCCCCAGCCGTGGAGTGAGAGATCACTCCGTTCCCCCACAGAGGCCAGCCCCCTCCACGGGCGCCCCGGCCGCCCGCCACGGCGGAGGCGGACGCCCGGCCACGGCGCCTCCATCCACTCTGCTCGGGGAAAACTCCCCGGCGCCGGGGCCGCCGGCCGCGCCCCATCGTCGCGGCTCGTTTTCCGGGTGGCCGCGCCATGCCCCGAGCGAGAAAGGGCCCTGCTCCACGCGGCCCTGGGCGCTGACCAGGGCTGCCCAACGCCGGCCAATTCTCACGAGCGTTCTGCCCAAATCGCTCCCGATTTGGGCAGAACGCTCGTGAGAATTGGCCGGAAAACGCCCGGCGAAAACACTTCGGGCACCAGAGGGCCGCAGGGTCGCCCCCCCGGGGCCCTGTCCGGGATCGCGTGTCGGCGCGTTCCGGCACCGCCAGGAGGAGCTCCGGGAGGCGGGCCCCGGGGAGGCCGACGCCTCCCGCTCCTCAGCCTCCGGGGGTCCCCTCCCTGGCGCCGGCCGCTGGGGCCGGGCCAGCCCCGAAAGCCGGGCCTGGGCCCGGGCCTGATTGCTCAGCCTTCCGTGGCCAGGGGCCTGAGCCTGGGGGCCTCCGCATGGGGAACCCTGAGTCCCGCGCCACGAGTCCCCCTGACCGTCCCGGCGACCACGGCACCTTTCGCGGCTTCGCCCCAGCCGTGGAGTGAGAGATCACTCCGTTCCCCCACAGAGGCAAGCCCCCTCCACGGGCGCCCCGGCCGCCCGCCACGGCGGAGGCGGACGCCCGGCCACGGCGCCTCCATCCACTCTGCTCGGGGAAAACTCCCCGGCGCCGGGGCCGCCGGCCGCGCCCCATCGTCGCGGCTCGTTTTCCGGGTGGCCGCGCCATGCCCCGAGCGAGAAAGGGCCCTGCTCCACGCGGCCCTGGGCGCTGACCAGGGCTGCCCAACGCCGGCCAATTCTCACGAGCGTTCTGCCCAAATCGCTCCCGATTTGGGCAGAACGCTCGTGAGAATTGGCCGGAAAACGCCCGGCGAACACACTTCGGGCACCAGAGGGCCGCAGGGCCGCCCCCCCGGGGCCCTGTCCGGGATCGCGTCTCGGCGCGTTCCGGCACCGCCAGGAGGAGCTCCGGGAGGCGGGCCCCGGGGAGGCCGACGCCTCCCGCTCCTCAGCCTCCGGGGGTCCCCTCCCTGGCGCCGGCCGCTGGGGCCGGGCCAGCCCCGAAAGCCGGGCCCGGGCCCGGGCCTGCTTGCTCAGCCTTCCGTGGCCAGGGGCCTGAGCCTGGGGGCCTCCGCATGGGGAACCCTGAGTCCCGCGCCACGAGTCCCCCCGACCGTCCCGGCGACCACGGCACCTTTCGCGGCTTCGCCCCAGCCGTGGAGTGAGAGATCACTCCGTTCCCCCACAGAGGCCAGCCCCCTCCACGGGCGCCCCGGCCGCCCGCCACGGCGGAGGCGGACGCCCGGCCACGGCGCCTCCATCCACTCTGCTCGGGGAAAACTCCCCGGCGCCGGGGCCGCCGGCCGCGCCCCATCGTCGCGGCTCGTTTTCCGGGTGGCCGCGCCATGCCCCGAGCGAGAAAGGGCCCTGCTCCACGCGGCCCTGGGCGCTGACCATGGCTGCCCAACGCCGGCCAATTCTCACGAGCGTTCTGCCCAAATCGATCCCGATTTGGGCAGAACGCTCGTGAGAATTGGCCGGAAAACGCCCGGCGAACACACTTCGGGCACCAGAGGGCCGCAGGGCCGCCCCCCCGGGGCCCTGTCCGGGATCGCGTGTCGGCGCGTTCCGGCACCGCCAGGAGGAGCTCCGGGAGGCGGGCCCCGGGGAGGCCGACGCCTCCCGCTCCTCAGCCTCCGGGGGTCCCCTCCCTGGCGCCGGCCGCTGGGGCCGGGCCAGCCCCGAAAGCCGGGCCCGGGCCCGGGCCTGCTTGCTCAGCCTTCCGTGGCCAGGGGCCTGAGCCTGGGGGCCTCCGCATGGGGAACCCTGAGTCCCGCGCCACGAGTCCCCCCGACCGTCCCGGCAACCACGGCACCTTTCGCGGCTTCGCCCCAGCCGTGGAGTGAGAGATCACTCCGTTCCCCCACAGAGGCCAGCCCCCTCCACGGGCGCCCCGGCCGCCCGCCACGGCGGAGGCGGACGCCCGGCCACGGCGCCTCCATCCACTCTGCTCGGGGAAAACTCCCCGGCGCCGGGGCCGCCGGCCGCGCCCCATCGTCGCGGCTCGTTTTCCGGGTGGCCGCGCCATGCCCCGAGCGAGAAAGGGCCCTGCTCCACGCGGCCCTGGGCGCTGACCAGGGCTGCCCAACGCCGGCCAATTCTCACGAGCGTTCTGCCCAAATCGCTCCCGATTTGGGCAGAACGCTCGTGAGAATTGGCCGGAAAACGCCCGGCGAACACACTTCGGGCACCAGAGGGCCGCAGGGCCGCCCCCCCGGGGCCCTGTCCGGGATCGCGTGTCGGCGCGTTCCGGCACCGCCAGGAGGAGCTCCGGGAGGCGGGCCCCGGGGAGGCCGACGCCTCCCGCTCCTCAGCCTCCGGGGGTCCCCTCCCTGGCGCCGGCCGCTGGGGCCGGGCCAGCCCCGAAAGCCGGGCCCGGGCCCGGGCCTGATTGCTCAGCCTTCCGTGGCCAGGGGCCTGAGCCTGGGGGCCTCCGCATGGGGAACCCTGAGTCCCGCGCCACGAGTCCCCCTGACCGTCCCGGCGACCACGGCACCTTTCGCGGCTTCGCCCCAGCCGTGGAGTGAGAGATCACTCCGTTCCCCCACAGAGGCAAGCCCCCTCCACGGGCGCCCCGGCCGCCCGCCACGGCGGAGGCGGACGCCCGGCCACGGCGCCTCCATCCACTCTGCTCGGGGAAAACTCCCCGGCGCCGGGGCCGCCGGCCGCGCCCCATCGTCGCGGCTCGTTTTCCGGGTGGCCGCGCCATGCCCCGAGCGAGAAAGGGCCCTGCTCCACGCGGCCCTGGGCGCTGACCAGGGCTGCCCAACGCCGGCCAATTCTCACGAGCGTTCTGCCCAAATCGCTCCCGATTTGGGCAGAACGCTCGTGAGAATTGGCCGGAAAACGCCCGGCGAACACACTTCGGGCACCAGAGGGCCGCAGGGCCGCCCCCCCGGGGCCCTGTCCGGGATCGCGTCTCGGCGCGTTCCGGCACCGCCAGGAGGAGCTCCGGGAGGCGGGCCCCGGGGAGGCCGACGCCTCCCGCTCCTCAGCCTCCGGGGGTCCCCTCCCTGGCGCCGGCCGCTGGGGCCGGGCCAGCCCCGAAAGCCGGGCCCGGGCCCGGGCCTGCTTGCTCAGCCTTCCGTGGCCAGGGGCCTGAGCCTGGGGGCCTCCGCATGGGGAACCCTGAGTCCCGCGCCACGAGTCCCCCCGACCGTCCCGGCGACCACGGCACCTTTCGCGGCTTCGCCCCAGCCGTGGAGTGAGAGATCACTCCGTTCCCCCACAGAGGCCAGCCCCCTCCACGGGCGCCCCGGCCGCCCGCCACGGCGGAGGCGGACGCCCGGCCACGGCGCCTCCATCCACTCTGCTCGGGGAAAACTCCCCGGCGCCGGGGCCGCCGGCCGCGCCCCATCGTCGCGGCTCGTTTTCCGGGTGGCCGCGCCATGCCCCGAGCGAGAAAGGGCCCTGCTCCACGCGGCCCTGGGCGCTGACCAGGGCTGCCCAACGCCGGCCAATTCTCACGAGCGTTCTGCCCAAATCGCTCCCGATTTGGGCAGAACGCTCGTGAGAATTGGCCGGAAAACCCCCGGCGAACACACTTCGGGCACCAGAGGGCCGCAGGGCCGCCCCCCCGGGGCCCTGTCCGGGATCGCGTCTCGGCGCGTTCCGGCACCGCCAGGAGGAGCTCCGGGAGGCGGGCCCCGGGGAGGCCGACGCCTCCCGCTCCTCAGCCTCCGGGGGTCCCCTCCCTGGCGCCGGCCGCTGGGGCCGGGCCAGCCCCGAAAGCCGGGCCCGGGCCCGGGCCTGATTGCTCAGCCTTCCGTGGCCAGGGGCCTGAGCCTGGGGGCCTCCGCATGGGGAACCCTGAGTCCCGCGCCACGAGTCCCCCCGACCGTCCCGGCGACCACGGCACCTTTCGCGGCTTCGCCCCAGCCGTGGAGTGAGAGATCACTCCGTTCCCCCACAGAGGCCAGCCCCCTCCACGGGCGCCCCGGCCGCCCGCCACGGCGGAGGCGGACGCCCGGCCACGGCGCCTCCATCCACTCTGCTCGGGGAAAACTCCCCGGCGCCGGGGCCGCCGGCCGCGCCCCGTCGTCGCGGCTCGTTTTCCGGGTGGCCGCGCCATGCCCCGAGCGAGAAAGGGCCCTGCTCCACGCGGCCCTGGGCGCTGACCAGGGCTGCCCAACGCCGGCCAATTCTCACGAGCGTTCTGCCCAAATCGCTCCCGATTTGGGCAGAACGCTCGTGAGAATTGGCCGGAAAACGCCCGGCGAACACACTTCGGGCACCAGAGGGCCGCAGGGCCGCCCCCCCGGGGCCCTGTCCGGGATCGCGTCTCGGCGCGTTCCGGCACCGCCAGGAGGAGCTCCGGGAGGCGGGCCCCGGGGAGGCCGACGCCTCCCGCTCCTCAGCCTCCGGGGGTCCCCTCCCTGGCGCCGGCCGCTGGGGCCGGGCCAGCCCCGAAAGCCGGGCCCGGGCCCGGGCCTGCTTGCTCAGCCTTCCGTGGCCAGGGGCCTGAGCCTGGGGGCCTCCTCATGGGGAACCCTGAGTCCCGCGCCACGAGTCCCCCCGACCGTCCCGGCGACCACGGCACCTTTCGCGGCTTCGCCCCAGCCGTGGAGTGAGAGATCACTCCGTTCCCCCACAGAGGCCAGCCCCCTCCACGGGCGCCCCGGCGCCCGCCACGGCGGAGGCGGACGCCCGGCCACGGCGCCTCCATCCACTCTGCTCGGGGAAAACTCCCCGGCGCCGGGGCCGCCGGCCGCGCCCCATCGTCGCGGCTCGTTTTCCGGGTGGCCGCGCCATGCCCCGAGCGAGAAAGGGCCCTGCTCCACGCGGCCCTGGGCGCTGACCAGGGCTGCCCAACGCCGACCAATTCTCACGAGCGTTCTGCCCAAATCGCTCCCGATTTGGGCAGAACGCTCGTGAGAATTGGCCGGAAAAACGCCCGGCGAACACACTTCGGGCACCAGAGGGCCGCAGGGCCGCCCCCCCGGGGCCCTGTCCGGGATCGCGTGTCGGCGCGTTCCGGCACCGCCAGGAGGAGCTCCGGGAGGCGGGCCCCGGGGAGGCCGACGCCTCCCGCTCCTCAGCCTCCGGGGGTCCCCTCCCTGGCGCCGGCCGCTGGGGCCGGGCCAGCCCCGAAAGCCGGGCCCGGGCCCGGGCCTGCTTGCTCAGCCTTCCGTGGCCAGGGGCCTGAGCCTGGGGGCCTCCGCATGGGGAACCCTGAGTCCCGCGCCACGAGACCCCCCGACCGTCCCGGCGACCACGGCACCTTTCGCGGCTTCGCCCCAGCCGTGGAGTGAGAGATCACTCCGTTCCCCCACAGAGGCCAGCCCCCTCCACGGGCGCCCCGGCCGCCCGCCACGGCGGAGGCGGACGCCCGGCCACGGCGCCTCCATCCACTCTGCTCGGGGAAAACTCCCCGGCGCCGGGGCCGCCGGCCGCGCCCCATCGTCGCGGCTCGTTTTCCGGCTGGCCGCGCCATGCCCCGAGCGAGAAAGGGCCCTGCTCCACGCGGCCCTGGGCGCTGACCAGGGCTGCCCAACGCCGGCCAATTCTCACGAGCGTTCTGCCCAAATCGATCCCGATTTGGGCAGAACGCTCGTGAGAATTGGCCGGAAAACGCCCGGCGAACACACTTCGGGCACCAGAGGGCCGCAGGGCCGCCCCCCCGGGGCCCTGTCCGGGATCGCGTCTCGGCGCGTTCCGGCACCGCCAGGAGGAGCTCCGGGAGGCGGGCCCCGGGGAGGCCGACGCCTCCCGCTCCTCAGCCTCCGGGGGTCCCCTCCCTGGCGCCGGCCGCTGGGGCCGGGCCAGCCCCGAAAGCCGGGCCCGGGCCCGGTCCTGCTTGCTCAGCCTTCCGTGGCCAGGGGCCTGAGCCTGGGGGCCTCCGCATGGGGAACCCTGAGTCCCGGGCCACGAGTCCCCCCGACCGTCCCGGCGACCACGGCACCTTTCGCGGCTTCGCCCCAGCCGTGGAGTGAGAGATCACTCCGTTCCCCCACAGAGGCCAGCCCCCTCCACGGGCGCCCCGGCCGCCCGCCACGGCGGAGGCGGACGCCCGGCCACGGCGCCTCCATCCACTCTGCTCGGGGAAAACTCCCCGGCGCCGGGGCCGCCGGCCGCGCCCCAACGTCGCGGCTCGTTTTCCGGGTGGCCGCGCCATGCCCCGAGCGAGAAAGGGCCCTGCTCCACGCGGCCCTGGGCGCTGACCAGGGCTGCCCAACGCCGGCCAATTCTCACGAGCGTTCTGCCCAAATCGCTCCCGATTTGGGCAGAACGCTCGTGAGAATTGGCCGGAAAACGCCCGGCGAACACACTTCGGGCACCAGAGGGCCGCAGGGCCGCCCCCCCGGGGCCCTGTCCGGGATCGCGTCTCGGCGCGTTCCGGCACCGCCAGGAGGAGCTCCGGGAGGCGGGCCCCGGGGAGGCCGACGCCTCCCGCTCCTCAGCCTCCGGGGGTCCCCTCCCTGGCGCCGGCCGCTGGGGCCGGGCCATCCCCGAAAGCCGGGCCCGGGCCCGGGCCTGCTTGCTCAGCCTTCCGTGGCCAGGGGCCTGAGCCTGGGGGCCTCCGCATGGGGAACCCTGAGTCCCGCGCCACGAGTCCCCCCGACCGTCCCGGCGACCACGGCACCTTTCGCGGCTTCGCCCCAGCCGTGGAGTAGAGATCACTCCGTTCCCCCACAGAGGCCAGCCCCCTCCACGGGCGCCCCGGCCGCCCGCCACGGCGGAGGCGGACGCCCGGCCACGGCGCCTCCATCCACTCTGCTCGGGGAAAACTCCCCGGCGCCGGGGCCGCCGGCCGCGCCCCATCGTCGCGGCTCGTTTTCCGGGTGGCCGCGCCATGCCCCGAGCGAGAAAGGGCCCTGCTCCACGCGGCCCTGGGCGCTGACCAGGGCTGCCCAACGCCGGCCAATTCTCACGAGCGTTCTGCCCAAATCGCTCCCGATTTGGGCAGAACGCTCGTGAGAATTGGCCGGAAAACGCCCGGCGAACACACTTCGGGCACCAGAGGGCCGCAGGGCCGCCCCCCCGGGGCCCTGTCCGGGATCGCGTGTCGGCGCGTTCCGGCACCGCCAGGAGGAGCTCCGGGAGGCGGGCCCCGGGGAGGCCGACGCCTCCCGCTCCTCAGCCTCCGGGGGTCCCCTCCCTGGCGCCGGCCGCTGGGGCCGGGCCAGCCCCGAAAGCCGGGCCCGGGCCCGGGCCTGCTTGCTCAGCCTTCCGTGGCCAGGGGCCTGAGCCTGGGGGCGTCCGCATGGGGAACCCTGAGTCCCGCGCCACGAGTCCCCCCGACCGTCCCGGCGACCACGGCACCTTTCGCGGCTTCGCCCCAGCCGTGGAGTGAGAGATCACTCCGTTCCCCCACAGAGGCCAGCCCCCTCCACGGGCGCCCCGGCCGCCCGCCACGGCGGAGGCGGACGCCTGGCCACGGCGCCTCCATCCACTCTGCTCGGGGAAAACTCCCCGGCGCCGGGGCCGCCGGCCGCGCCCCATCGTCGCGGCTCGTTTTCCGGGTGGCCGCGCCAGGCCCCGAGCGAGAAAGGGCCCTGCTCCACGCGGCCCTGGGCGCTGACCAGGGCTGCCCAACGCCGGCCAATTCTCACGAGCGTTCTGCCCAAATCGCTCCCGATTTGGGCAGAACGCTCGTGAGAATTGGCCGGAAAACACCCGGCGAACACACTTCGGGCACCAGAGGGCCGCAGGGCCGCCCCCCCGGGGCCCTGTCCGGGATCGCGTGTCGGCGCGTTCCGGCACCGCCAGGAGGAGCTCCGGGAGGCGGGCCCCGGGGAGGCCGACACCTCCCGCTCCTCAGCCTCCGGGGGTCCCCTCCCTGGCGCCGGCCGCTGGGGCCGGGCCAGCCCCGAAAGCCGGGCCCGGGCCCGGGCCTGCTTGCTCAGCCTTCCGTGGCCAGGGGCCTGAGCCTGGGGGCCTCCGCATGGGGAACCCTGAGTCCCGCGCCACGAGTCCCCCCGACCGTCCCGGCGACCACGGCACCTTTCGCGGCTTCGCCCCAGCCGTGGAGTGAGAGATCACTCCGTTCCCCCACAGAGGCCAGCCCCCTCCACGGGCGCCCCGGCCGCCCGCCACGGCGGAGGCGGACGCCCGGCCACGGCGCCTCCATCCACTCTGCTCGGGGAAAACTCCCCGGCGCCGGGGCCGCCGGCCGCGCCCCATCGTCGCGGCTCGTTTTCCGGGTGGCCGCGCCATGCCCCGAGCGAGAAAGGGCCCTGCTCCACGCGGCCCTGGGCGCTGACCAGGGCTGCCCAACGCCGGCCAATTCTCACGAGCGTTCTGCCCAAATCGCTCCCGATTTGGGCAGAACGCTCGTGAGAATTGGCCGGAAAACGCCCGGCGAACACACTTCGGGCACCAGAGGACCGCAGGGCCGCCCCCCCGGGGCCCTGTCCGGGATCGCGTGTCGGCGCGTTCCGGCACCGCCAGGAGGAGCTCCGGGAGGCGGGCCCCGGGGAGGCCGACGCCTCCCGCTCCTCAGCCTCCGGGGGTCCCCTCCCTGGCGCCGGCCGCTGGGGCCGGGCCAGCCCCGAAAGCCGGGCCCGGGCCCGGGCCTGCTTGCTCAGCCTTCCGTGGCCAGGGGCCTGAGCCTGGGGGCCTCCGCATGGGGAACCCTGAGTCCCGCGCCACGAGTCCCCCCGACCGTCCCGGCGACCACGGCACCTTTCGCGGCTTCGCCCCAGCCGTGGAGTGAGAGATCACTCCGTTCCCCCACAGAGGCCAGCCCCCTCCACGGGCGCCCCGGCCGCCCGCCACGGCGGAGGCGGACGCCCGGCCACGGTGCCTCCATCCACTCTGCTCGGGGAAAACTCCCCGGCGTCGGGGCCGCCGGCCGCGCCCCAACGTCGCGGCTCGTTTTCCGGGTGGCCGCGCCATGCCCCGAGCGAGAAAGGGCCCTGCTCCACGCGGCCCTGGGCGCTGACCAGGGCTGCCCAACGCCGGCCAATTCTCACGAGCGTTCTGCCCAAATCGCTCCCGATTTGGGCAGAACGCTCGTGAGAATTGGCCGGAAAACGCCCGGCGAACACACTTCGGGCACCAGAGGGCCGCAGGGCCGCCCCCCCGGGGCCCTGTCCGGGATCGCGTCTCGGCGCGTTCCGGCACCGCCAGGAGGAGCTCCGGGAGGCGGGCCCCGGGGAGGCCGACGCCTCCCGCTCCTCAGCCTCCGGGTTCCCCTCCCTGGCGCCGGCCGCTGGGGCCGGGCCAGCCCCGAAAGCCGGGCCCGGGCCCGGGCCTGCTTGCTCAGCCTTCCGTGGCCAGGGGCCTGAGCCTGGGGGCCTCCGCATGGGGAACCCTGAGTCCCGCGCCACGAGTCCCCCCGACCGTCCCGGCGACCACGGCACCTTTCGCGGCTTCGCCCCAGCCGTGGAGTGAGAGATCACTCCGTTCCCCCACAGAGGCCAGCCCCCTCCACGGGCGCCCCGGCCGCCCGCCACGGCGGAGGCGGACGCCCGGCCACGGCGCCTCCATCCACTCTGCTCGGGGAAAACTCCCCGGCGCCGGGGCCGCCGGCCGCGCCCCATCGTCGCGGCTCGTTTTCCGGGTGGCCGCGCCATGCCCCGAGCGAGAAAGGGCCCTGCTCCACGCGGCCCTGGGCGCTGACCAGGGCTGCCCAACGCCGGCCAATTCTCACGAGCGTTCTGCCCAAATCGCTCCCGATTTGGGCAGAACGCTCGTGAGAATTGGCCGGAAAACGCCCGGCGAACACACTTCGGGCACCAGAGGGCCGCAGGGCCGCCCCCCCGGGGCCCTGTCCGGGATCGCGTGTCGGCGCGTTCCGGCACCGCCAGGAGGAGCTCCGGGAGGCGGGCCCCGGGGTGGCCGACGCCTCCCGCTCCTCAGCCTCCGGGGGTCCCCTCCCTGGCGCCGGCCGCTGGGGCCGGGCCAGCCCCGAAAGCCGGGCCCGGGCCCGGGCCTGCTTGCTCAGCCTTCCGTGGCCAGGGGCCTGAGCCTGGGGGCCTCCGCATGGGGAACCCTGAGTCCCGCGCCACGAGTCCCCCCGACCGTCCCGGCGACCACGGCACCTTTCGCGGCTTCGCCCCAGCCGTGGAGTGAGAGATCACTCCGTTCCCCCACAGAGGCCAGCCCCCTCCACGGGCGCCCCGGCCGCCCGCCACGGCGGAGGCGGACGCCCGGCCACGGTGCCTCCATCCACTCTGCTCGGGGAAAACTCCCCGGCGCCGGGGCCGCCGGCCGCGCCCCAACGTCGCGGCTCGTTTTCCGGGTGGCCGCGCCATGCCCCGAGCGAGAAAGGGCCCTGCTCCACGCGGCCCTGGGCGCTGACCAGGGCTGCCCAACGCCGGCCAATTCTCACGAGCGTTCTGCCCAAATCGCTCCCGATTTGGGCAGAACGCTCGTGAGAATTGGCCGGAAAACGCCCGGCGAACACACTTCGGGCACCAGAGGGCCGCAGGGCCGCCCCCCCGGGGCCCTGTCCGGGATCGCGTGTCGGCGCGTTCCGGCACCGCCAGGAGGAGCTCCGGGAGGCGGGCCCCGGGGAGGCCGACGCCTCCCGCTCCTCAGCCTCCGGGGGTCCCCTCCCTGGCGCCGGCCGCTGGGGCCGGGCCAGCCCCGAAAGCCGGGCCCGGGCCCGGGCCTGCTTGCTCAGCCTTCCGTGGCCAGGGGCCTGAGCCTGGGGGCCTCCGCATGGGGAACCCTGAGTCCCGCGCCACGAGTCCCCCCGACCGTCCCGGCGACCACGGCACCTTTCGCGGCTTCGCCCCAGCCGTGGAGTGAGAGATCACTCCGTTCCCCCACAGAGGCCAGCCCCCTCCACGGGCGCCCCGGCCGCCCGCCACGGCGGAGGCGGACGCCCGGCCACGGTGCCTCCATCCACTCTGCTCGGGGAAAACTCCCCGGCGCCGGGGCCGCCGGCCGCGCCCCAACGTCGCGGCTCGTTTTCCGGGTGGCCGCGCCATGCCCCGAGCGAGAAAGGGCCCTGCTCCACGCGGCCCTGGGCGCTGACCAGGGCTGCCCAACGCCGGCCAATTCTCACGAGCGTTCTGCCCAAATCGCTCCCGATTTGGGCAGAACGCTCGTGAGAATTGGCCGGAAAACGCCCGGCGAACACACTTCGGGCACCAGAGGGCCGCAGGGCCGCCCCCCCGGGGCCCTGTCCGGGATCGCGTGTCGGCGCGTTCCGGCACCGCCAGGAGGAGCTCCGGGAGGCGGGCCCCGGGGAGGCCGACGCCTCCCGCTCCTCAGCCTCCGGGGGTCCCCTCCCTGGCGCCGGCCGCTGGGGCCGGGCCAGCCCCGAAAGCCGGGCCCGGGCCCGGGCCTGCTTGCTCAGCCTTCCGTGGCCAGGGGCCTGAGCCTGGGGGCCTCCGCATGGGGAACCCTGAGTCCCGCGCCACGAGTCCCCCCGACCGTCCCGGCGACCACGGCACCTTTCGCGGCTTCGCCCCAGCCGTGGAGTGAGAGATCACTCCGTTCCCCCACAGAGGCCAGCCCCCTCCACGGGCGCCCCGGCCGCCCGCCACGGCGGAGGCGGACGCCCGGCCACGGTGCCTCCATCCACTCTGCTCGGGGAAAACTCCCCGGCGCCGGGGCCGCCGGCCGCGCCCCAACGTCGCGGCTCGTTTTCCGGGTGGCCGCGCCATGCCCCGAGCGAGAAAGGGCCCTGCTCCACGCGGCCCTGGGCGCTGACCAGGGCTGCCCAACGCCGGCCAATTCTCACGAGCGTTCTGCCCAAATCGCTCCCGATTTGGGCAGAACGCTCGTGAGAATTGGCCGGAAAACGCCCGGCGAACACACTTCGGGCACCAGAGGGCCGCAGGGCCGCCCCCCCGGGGCCCTGTCCGGGATCGCGTCTCGGCGCGTTCCGGCACCGCCAGGAGGAGCTCCGGGAGGCGGGCCCCGGGGAGGCCGACGCCTCCCGCTCCTCAGCCTCCGGGGGTCCCCTCCCTGGCGCCGGCCGCTGGGGCCGGGCCAGCCCCGAAAGCCGGGCCCGGGCCCGGGCCTGCTTGCTCAGCCTTCCGTGGCCAGGGGCCTGAGCCTGGGGGCCTCCGCATGGGGAACCCTGAGTCCCGCGCCACGAGTCCCCCCGACCGTCCCGGCGACCACGGCACCTTTCGCGGCTTCGCCCCAGCCGTGGAGTGAGAGATCACTCCGTTCCCCCACAGAGGCCAGCCCCCTCCACGGGCGCCCCGGCCGCCCGCCACGGCGGAGGCGGACGCCCGGCCACGGCGCCTCCATCCACTCTGCTCGGGGAAAACTCCCCGGCGCCGGGGCCGCCGGCCGCGCCCCATCGTCGCGGCTCGTTTTCCGGGTGGCCGCGCCATGCCCCGAGCGAGAAAGGGCCCTGCTCCACGCGGCCCTGGGCGCTGACCAGGGCTGCCCAACGCCGGCCAATTCTCACGAGCGTTCTGCCCAAATCGCTCCCGATTTGGGCAGAACGCTCGTGAGAATTGGCCGGAAAACGCCCGGCGAACACACTTCGGGCACCAGAGGGCCGCAGGGCCGCCCCCCCGGGGCCCTGTCCGGGATCGCGTGTCGGCGCGTTCCGGCACCGCCAGGAGGAGCTCCGGGAGGCGGGCCCCGGGGAGGCCAACGCCTCCCGCTCCTCAGCCTCCGGGGGTCCCCTCCCTGGCGCCGGCCGCTGGGGCCGGGCCAGCCCCGAAAGCCGGGCCCGGGCCCGGGCCTGATTGCTCAGCCTTCCGTGGCCAGGGGCCTGAGCCTGGGGGCCTCCGCATGGGGAACCCTGAGTCCCGCGCCACGAGTCCCCCCGACCGTCCCGGCGACCACGGCACCTTTCGCGGCTTCGCCCCAGCCGTGGAGTGAGAGATCACTCCGTTCCCCCACAGAGGCAAGCCCCCTCCACGGGCGCCCCGGCCGCCCGCCACGGCGGAGGCGGACGCCCGGCCACGGCGCCTCCATCCACTCTGCTCGGGGAAAACTCCCCGGCGCCGGGGCCGCCGGCCGCGCCCCATCGTCGCGGCTCGTTTTCCGGGTGGCCGCGCCATGCCCCGAGCGAGAAAGGGCCCTGCTCCACGCGGCCCTGGGCGCTGACCAGGGCTGCCCAACGCCGGCCAATTCTCACGAGCGTTCTGCCCAAATCGCTCCCGATTTGGGCAGAACGCTCGTGAGAATTGGCCGGAAAACGCCCGGCGAACACACTTCGGGCACCAGAGGGCCGCAGGGCCGCCCCCCCGGGGCCCTGTCCGGGATCGCGTCTCGGCGCGTTCCGGCACCGCCAGGAGGAGCTCCGGGAGGCGGGCCCCGGGGAGGCCGACGCCTCCCGCTCCTCAGCCTCCGGGGGTCCCCTCCCTGGCGCCGGCCGCTGGGGCCGGGCCAGCCCCGAAAGCCGGGCCCGGGCCCGGGCCTGCTTGCTCAGCCTTCCGTGGCCAGGGGCCTGAGCCTGGGGGCCTCCGCATGGGGAACCCTGAGTCCCGCGCCACGAGTCCCCCCGACCGTCCCGGCGACCACGGCACCTTTCGCGGCTTCGCCCCAGCCGTGGAGTGAGAGATCACTCCGTTCCCCCACAGAGGCCAGCCCTCTCCACGGGCGCCCCGGCCGCCCGCCACGGCGGAGGCGGACGCCCGGCCAGGGCGCCTCCATCCACTCTGCTCGGGGAAAACTCCCCGGCGCCGGGGCCGCCGGCCGCGCCCCATCGTCGCGGCTCGTTTTCCGGGTGGCCGCGCCATGCCCCGAGCGAGAAAGGGCCCTGCTCCACGCGGCCCTGGGCGCTGACCAGGGCTGCCCAACGCCGGCCAATTCTCACGAGCGTTCTGCCCAAATCGCTCCCGATTTGGGCAGAACGCTCGTGAGAATTGGCCGGAAAACGCCCGGCGAACACACTTCGGGCACCAGAGGGCCGCAGGGCCGCCCCCCCGGGGCCCTGTCCGGGATCGCGTCTCGGCGCGTTCCGGCACCGCCAGGAGGAGCTCCGGGAGGCGGGCCCCGGGGAGGCCGACGCCTCCCGCTCCTCAGCCTCCGGGGGTCCCCTCCCTGGCGCCGGCCGCTGGGGCCGGGCCAGCCCCGAAAGCCGGGCCCGGGCCCGGGCCTGCTTGCTCAGCCTTCCGTGGCCAGGGGCCTGAGCCTGGGGGCCTCCGCATGGGGAACCCTGAGTCCCGCGCCACGAGTCCCCCCGACCGTCCCGGCGACCACGGCACCTTTCGCGGCTTCGCCCCAGCCGTGGAGTGAGAGATCACTCCGTTCCCCCGCAGAGGCCAGCCCCCTCCACGGGCGCCCCGGCCGCCCGCCACGGCGGAGGCGGACGCCCGGCCACGGCGCCTCCATCCACTCTGCTCGGGGAAAACTCCCCGGCGCCGGGGCCGCCGGCCGCGCCCCATCGTCGCGGCTCGTTTTCCGGGTGGCCGCGCCATGCCCCGAGCGAGAAAGGGCCCTGCTCCACGCGGCCCTGGGCGCTGACCAGGGCTGCCCAACGCCGGCCAATTCTCACGAGCGTTCTGCCCAAATCGCTCCCGATTTGGGCAGAACGCTCGTGAGAATTGGCCGGAAAACGCCCGGCGAGCACACTTCGGGCACCAGAGGGCCGCAGGGCCGCCCCCCCGGGGCCCTGTCCGGGATCGCGTGTCGGCGCGTTCCGGCACCGCCAGGAGGAGCTCCGGGAGGCGGGCCCCGGGGAGGCCGACGCCTCCCGCTCCTCAGCCTCCGGGGGTCCCCTCCCTGGCGCCGGCCGCTGGGGCCGGGCCAGACCCGAAAGCCGGGCCCGGGCCCGGGCCTGCTTGCTCAGCCTTCCGTGGCCAGGGGCCTGAGACTGGGGGCCTCCGCATGGGGAACCCTGAGTCCCGCGCCACGAGTCCCCCCGACCGTCCCGGCGACCACGGCACCTTTCGCGGCTTCGCCCCAGCCGTGGAGTGAGAGATCACTCCGTTCCCCCACAGAGGCCAGCCCCCTCCACGGGCGCCCCGGCCGCCCGCCACGGCGGAGGCGGACGCCCGGCCACGGCGCCTCCATCCACTCTGCTCGGGGAAAACTCCTCGGCGCCGGGGCCGCCGGCCGCGCCCCATCGTCGCGGCTCGTTTTCCGGGTGGCCGCGCCATGCCCCGAGCGAGAAAGGGCCCTGCTCCACGCGGCCCTGGGCGCTGACCAGGGCTGCCCAACGCCGGCCAATTCTCACGAGCGTTCTGCCCAAATCGATCCCGATTTGGGCAGAACGCTCGTGAGAATTGGCCGGAAAACGCCCGGCGAACACACTTCGGGCACCAGAGGGCCGCAGGGCCGCCCCCCCGGGGCCCTGTCCGGGATCGCGTGTCGGCGCGTTCCGGCACCGCCAGGAGGAGCTCCGGGAGGCGGGCCCCGGGGAGGCCGACGCCTCCCGCTCCTCAGCCTCCGGGGGTCCCCTCCCTGGCGCCGGCCGCTGGGGCCGGGCCAGCCCCGAAAGCCGGGCCCGGGCCCGGGCCTGCTTGCTCAGCCTTCCGTGGCCAGGGGCCTGAGCCTGGGGGCCTCCGCATGGGGAACCCTGAGTCCCGCGCCACGAGTCCCCCCGACCGTCCCGGCGACCACGGCACCTTTCGCGGCTTCGCCCCAGCCGTGGAGTGAGAGATCACTCCGTTCCCCCACAGAGGCCAGCCCCCTCCACGGGCGCCCCGGCCGCCCGCCACGGCGGAGGCGGACGCCCGGCCAGGGCGCCTCCATCCACTCTGCTCGGGGAAAACTCCCCGGCGCCGGGGCCGCCGGCCGCGCCCCATCGTCGCGGCTCGTTTTCCGGGTGGCCGCGCCATGCCCCGAGCGAGAAAGGGCCCTGCTCCACGCGGCCCTGGGCGCTGACCAGGGCTGCCCAACGCCGGCCAATTCTCACGAGCGTTCTGCCCAAATCGCTCCCGATTTGGGCAGAACGCTCGTGAGAATTGGCCGGAAAACGCCCGGCGAACACACTTCGGGGACCAGAGGGCCGCAGGGCCGCCCCCCCGGGGTCCTGTCCGGGATCGCGTCTCGGCGCGTTCCGGCACCGCCAGGAGGAGCTCCGGGAGGCGGGCCCCGGGGAGGCCGACGCCTCCCGCTCCTCAGCCTCCGGGGGTCCCCTCCCTGGCGCCGGCCGCTGGGGCCGGGCCAGCCCCGAAAGCCGGGCCCGGGCCCGGGCCTGCTTGCTCAGCCTTCCGTGGCCAGGGGCCTGAGCCTGGGGGCCTCCGCATGGGGAACCCTGAGTCCCGCGCCACGAGTCCCCCCGACCGTCCCGGCGACCACGGCACCTTTCGAGGCTTCGCCCCAGCCGTGGAGTGAGAGATCACTCCGTTCCCCCACAGAGGCCAGCCCCCTCCACGGGCGCCCCGGCCGCCCGCCACGGCGGAGGCGGACGCCCGGCCACGGCGCCTCCATCCACTCTGCGCGGGGAAAACTCCCCGGCGCCGGGGCCGCCGGCCGCGCCCCATCGTCGCGGCTCGTTTTCCGGGTGGCCGCGCCATGCCCCGAGCGAGAAAGGGCCCTGCTCCACGCGGCCCTGGGCGCTGACCAGGGCTGCCCAACGCCGGCCAATTCTCACGAGCGTTCTCCCAAATCGCTCCCGATTTGGGCAGAACGGTCGTGAGAATTGGCCGGAAAACCCCCGGCGAACACACTTCGGGCACCAGAGGGCCGCAGGGCCGCCCCCCCGGGACCCTGTCCGGGATCGCGTCTCGGCGCGTTCCGGCACCGCCAGGAGGAGCTCCGGGAGGCGGGCCCCGGGGAGGCCGACGCCTCCCGCTCCTCAGCCTCCGGGGGTCCCCTCCCTGGCGACGGCCGCTGGGGCCGGGCCAGCCCCGAAAGCCGGGCCCGGGCCCGGGCCTGCTTGCTCAGCCTTCCGTGGCCAGGGGCCTGAGCCTGGGGGCCTCCGCATGGGGAACCCTGAGTCACGCGCCACGAGTCCCCCCGACCGTCCCGGCGACCACGGCACCTTTCGCGGCTTCGCCCCAGCCGTGGAGTGAGAGATCACTCCGTTCCCCCACAGAGGCCAGCCCCCTCCACGGGCGCCCCGGCGCCCGCCACGGCGGAGGCGGACGCCCGGCCACGGCGCCTCCATCCACTCTGCTCGGGGAAAACTCCCCGGCGCCGTGGCCGCCGGCCGCGCCCCATCGTCGCGGCTCGTTTTCCGGGTGGCCGCGCCATGCCCCGAGCGAGAAAGGGCCCTGCTCCACGCGGCCCTGGGCGCTGACCAGGGCTGCCCAACGCCGGCCAATTCTCACGAGCGTTCTGCCCAAATCGCTCCCGATTTGGGCAGAACGCTCGTGAGAATTGGCCGGAAAACGCCCGGCGAACACACTTCGGGCACCAGAGGGCCGCAGGGCCGCCCCCCCGGGACCCTGTCCGGGATCGCGTCTCGGCGCGTTCCGGCACCGCCAGGAGGAGCTCCGGGAGGCGGGCCCCGGGGAGGCCGACGCCTCCGGCTCCTCAGCCTCCGGGGGTCCCCTCCCTGGCGCCGGCCGCTGGGGCCGGGCCAGCCCCGAAAGCCGGGCCCGGGCCCGGGCCTGCTTGCTCAGCCTTCCGTGGCCAGGGGCCTGAGCCTGGGGGCCTCCGCATGGGGAACCCTGAGTCCCGCGCCACGAGTCCCCCCGACCGTCCCGGCGACCACGGCACCTTTCGCGGCTTCGCCCCAGCCGTGGAGTGAGAGATCACTCCGTTCCCCCGCAGAGGCCAGCCCCCTCCACGGGCGCCCCGGCCGCCCGCCACGGCGGAGGCGGACGCCCGGCCACGGCGCCTCCATCCACTCTGCTCGGGGAAAACTCCCCGGCGCCGGGGCCGCCGGCCGCGCCCCATCGTCGCGGCTCGTTTTCCGGGTGGCCGCGCCATGCCCCGAGCGAGAAAGGGCCCTGCTCCACGCGGCCCTGGGCGCTGACCAGGGCTGCCCAACGCCGGCCAATTCTCACGAGCGTTCTGCCCAAATCGCTCCCGATTTGGGCAGAACGCTCGTGAGAATTGGCCGGAAAACGCCCGGCGAACACACTTCGGGCACCAGAGGGCCGCAGGGCCGCCCCCCCGGGGCCCTGTCCGGGATCGCGTGTCGGCGCGTTCCGGCACCGCCAGGAGGAGCTCCGGGAGGCGGGCCCCGGGGAGGCCGACGCCTCCCGCTCCTCAGCCTCCGGGGGTCCCCTCCCTGGCGCCGGCCGCTGGGGCCGGGCCAGCCCCGAAAGCCGGGCCCGGGCCCGGGCCTGCTTGCTCAGCCTTCCGTGGCCAGGGGCCTGAGCCTGGGGGCCTCCGCATGGGGAACCCTGAGTCCCGCGCCACGAGTCCCCCCGACCGTCCCGGCGACCACGGCACCTTTCGCGGCTTCGCCCCAGCCGTGGAGTGAGAGATCACTCCGTTCCCCCGCAGAGGCCAGCCCCCTCCACGGGCGCCCCGGCCGCCCGCCACGGCGGAGGCGGACGCCCGGCCACGGCGCCTCCATCCACTCTGCTCGGGGAAAACTCCCCGGCGCCGGGGCCGCCGGCCGCGCCCCATCGTCGCGGCTCGTTTTCCGGGTGGCCGCGCCATGCCCCGAGCGAGAAAGGGCCCTGCTCCACGCGGCCCTGGGCGCTGACCAGGGCTGCCCAACGCCGGCCAATTCTCACGAGCGTTCTGCCCAAATCGCTCCCGATTTGGGCAGAACGCTCGTGAGAATTGGCCGGAAAACGCCCGGCGAACACACTTCGGGCACCAGAGGGCCGCAGGGCCGCCCCCCCGGGGCCCTGTCCGGGATCGCGTCTCGGCGCGCTCCGGCACCGCCAGGAGGAGCTCCGGGAGGCGGGCCCCGGGGAGGCCGACGCCTCCCGCTCCTCAGCCTCCGGGGGTCCCCTCCCTGGCGCCGGCCGCTGGGGCCGGGCCAGCCCCGAAAGCCGGGCCCGGGCCCGGGCCTGCTTGCTCAGCCTTCCGTGGCCAGGGGCCTGAGCCTGGGGGCCTCCGCATGGGGAACCCTGAGTCCCGCGCCACGAGTCCCCCCGACCGTCCCGGCGACCACGGCACCTTTCGCGGCTTCGCCCCAGCCGTGGAATGAGAGATCACTCCGTTCCCCCGCAGAGGCCAGCCCCCTCCACGGGCGCCCCGGCCGCCCGCCACGGCGGAGGCGGACGCCCGGCCACGGCGCCTCCATCCACTCTGCTCGGGGAAAACTCCCCGGCGCCGGGGCCGCCGGCCGCGCCCCATCGTCGCGGCTCGTTTTCCGGGTGGCCGCGCCATGCCCCGAGCGAGAAAGGGCCCTGCTCCACGCGGCCCTGGGCGCTGACCAGGGCTGCCCAACGCCGGCCAATTCTCACGAGCGTTCTGCCCAAATCGCTCCCGATTTGGGCAGAACGCTCGTGAGAATTGGCCGGAAAACGCCCGGCGAACACACTTCGGGCACCAGAGGGCCGCAGGGCCGCCCCCCCGGGGCCCTGTCCGGGATCGCGTCTCGGCGCGTTCCGGCACCGCCAGGAGGAGCTCCGGGAGGCGGGCCCCGGGGAGGCCGACGCCTCCCGCTCCTCAGCCTCCGGGGGTCCCCTCCCTGGCGCCGGCCGCTGGGGCCGGGCCAGCCCCGAAAGCCGGGCCCGGGCCCGGGCCTGCTTGCTCAGCCTTCCGTGGCCAGGGGCCTGAGCCTGGGGGCCTCCGCATGGGGAACCCTGAGTCCCGCGCCACGAGTCCCCCCGACCGTCCCGGCGACCACGGCACCTTTCGCGGCTTCGCCCCAGCCGTGGAGTGAGAGATCACTCCGTTCCCCCGCAGAGGCCAGCCCCCTCCACGGGCGCCCCGGCCGCCCGCCACGGCGGAGGCGGACGCCCGGCCACGGCGCCTCCATCCACTCTGCTCGGGGAAAACTCCCCGGCGCCGGGGCCGCCGGCCGCGCCCCATCGTCGCGGCTCGTTTTCCGGGTGGCCGCGCCATGCCCCGAGCGAGAAAGGGCCCTGCTCCACGCGGCCCTGGGCGCTGACCAGGGCTGCCCAACGCCGGCCAATTCTCACGAGCGTTCTGCCCAAATCGCTCCCGATTTGGGCAGAACGCTCGTGAGAATTGGCCGGAAAACGCCCGGCGAACACACTTCGGGCACCAGAGGGCCGCAGGGCCGCCCCCCCGGGGCCCTGTCCGGGATCGCGTCTCGGCGCGTTCCGGCACCGCCAGGAGGAGCTCCGGGAGGCGGGCCCCGGGGAGGCCGACGCCTCCCGCTCCTCAGCCTCCGGGGGTCCCCTCCCTGGCGCCGGCCGCTGGGGCCGGGCCAGCCCCGAAAGCCGGGCCCGGGCCCGGGCCTGCTTGCTCAGCCTTCCGTGGCCAGGGGCCTGAGCCTGGGGGCCTCCGCATGGGGAACCCTGAGTCCCGCGCCACGAGTCCCCCCGACCGTCCCGGCGACCACGGCACCTTTCGCGGCTTCGCCCCAGCCGTGGAGTGAGAGATCACTCCGTTCCCCCGCAGAGGCCAGCCCCCTCCACGGGCGCCCCGACCGCCCGCCACGGCGGAGGCGGACGCCCGGCCACGGCGCCTCCATCCACTCTGCTCGGGGAAAACTCCCCGGCGCCGGGGCCGCCGGCCGCGCCCCATCGTCGCGGCTCGTTTTCCGGGTGGCCGCGCCATGCCCCGAGCGAGAAAGGGCCCTGCTCCACGCGGCCCTGGGCGCTGACCAGGGCTGCCCAACGCCGGCCAATTCTCACGAGCGTTCTGCCCAAATCGATCCCGATTTGGGCAGAACGCTCGTGAGAATTGGCCGGAAAACGCCCGGCGAACACACTTCGGGCACCAGAGGGCCGCAGGGCCGCCCCCCCGGGGCCCTGTCCGGGATCGCGTGTCGGCGCGTTCCGGCACCGCCAGGAGGAGCTCCGGGAGGCGGGCCCCGGGGAGGCCGACGCCTCCCGCTCCTCAGCCTCCGGGGGTCCCCTCCCTGGCGCCGGCCGCTGGGGCCGGGCCAGCCCCGAAAGCCGGGCCCGGGCCCGGGCCTGCTTGCTCAGCCTTCCGTGGCCAGGGGCCTGAGCCTGGGGGCCTCCGCATGGGGAACCCTGAGTCCCGCGCCACGAGTCCCCCCGACCGTCCCGGCGACCACGGCACCTTTCGCGGCTTCGCCCCAGCCGTGGAGTGAGAGATCACTCCGTTCCCCCACAGAGGCCAGCCCCCTCCACGGGCGCCCCGGCCGCCCGCCACGGCGGAGGCGGACGCCCGGCCACGGCGCCTCCATCCACTCTGCTCGGGGAAAACTCCCCGGCGCCGGGGCCGCCGGCCGCGCCCCATCGTCGCGGCTCGTTTTCCGGGTGGCCGCGCCATGCCCCGAGCGAGAAAGGGCCCTGCTCCACGCGGCCCTGGGCGCTGACCAGGGCTGCCCAACGCCGGCCAATTCTCACGAGCGTTCTGCCCAAATCGCTCCCGATTTGGGCAGAACGCTCGTGAGAATTGGCCGGAAAACGCCCGGCGAACACACTTCGGGCACCAGAGGGCCGCAGGGCCGCCCCCCCGGGGCCCTGTCCGGGATCGCGTCTCGGCGCGTTCCGGCACCGCCAGGAGGAGCTCCGGGAGGCGGGCCCCGGGGAGGCCGACGCCTCCCGCTCCTCAGCCTCCGGGGGTCCCCTCCCTGGCGCCGGCCGCTGGGGCCGGGCCAGCCCCGAAAGCCGGGCCCGGGCCCGGGCCTGCTTGCTCAGCCTTCCGTGGCCAGGGGCCTGAGCCTGGGGGCCTCCGCATGGGGAACCCTGAGTCCCGCGCCACGAGTCCCCCCGACCGTCCCGGCGACCACGGCACCTTTCGCGGCTTCGCCCCAGCCGTGGAGTGAGAGATCACTCCGTTCCCCCGCAGAGGCCAGCCCCCTCCACGGGCGCCCCGGCCGCCCGCCACGGCGGAGGCGGACGCCCGGCCACGGCGCCTCCATCCACTCTGCTCGGGGAAAACTCCCCGGCGCCGGGGCCGCCGGCCGCGCCCCATCGTCGCGGCTCGTTTTCCGGGTGGCCGCGCCATGCCCCGAGCGAGAAAGGGCCCTGCTCCACGCGGCCCTGGGCGCTGACCAGGGCTGCCCAACGCCGGCCAATTCTCACGAGCGTTCTGCCCAAATCGCTCCCGATTTGGGCAGAACGCTCGTGAGAATTGGCCGGAAAACGCCCGGCGAACACACTTCGGGCACCAGAGGGCCGCAGGGCCGCCCCCCTGGGGCCCTGTCCGGGATCGCGTCTCGGCGCGTTCCGGCACCGCCAGGAGGAGCTCCGGGAGGCGGGCCCCGGGGAGGCCGACGCCTCCCGCTCCTCAGCCTCCGGGGGTCCCCTCCCTGGCGCCGGCCGCTGGGGCCGGGCCAGCCCCGAAAGCCGGGCCCGGGCCCGGGCCTGCTTGCTCAGCCTTCCGTGGCCAGGGGCCTGAGCCTGGGGGCCTCCGCATGGGGAACCCTGAGTCCCGCGCCACGAGTCCCCCCGACCGTCCCGGCGACCACGGCACCTTTCGCGGCTTCGCCCCAGCCGTGGAGTGAGAGATCACTCCGTTCCCCCGCAGAGGCCAGCCCCCTCCACGGGCGCCCCGGCCGCCCGCCACGGCGGAGGCGGACGCCCGGCCACGGCGCCTCCATCCACTCTGCTCGGGGAAAACTCCCCGGCGCCGGGGCCGCCGGCCGCGCCCCATCGTCGCGGCTCGTTTTCCGGGTGGCCGCGCCATGCCCCGAGCGAGAAAGGGCCCTGCTCCACGCGGCCCTGGGCGCTGACCAGGGCTGCCCAACGCCGGCCAATTCTCACGAGCGTTCTGCCCAAATCGCTCCCGATTTGGGCAGAACGCTCGTGAGAATTGGCCGGAAAACGCCCGGCGAACACACTTCGGGCACCAGAGGGCCGCAGGGCCGCCCCCCCCGGGGCCCTGTCCGGGATCGCGTCTCGGCGCGTTCCGGCACCGCCAGGAGGAGCTCCGGGAGGCGGGCCCCGGGGAGGCCGACGCCTCCCGCTCCTCAGCCTCCGGGGGTCCCCTCCCTGGCGCCGGCCGCTGGGGCCGGGCCAGCCCCGAAAGCCGGGCCCGGGCCCGGGCCTGCTTGCTCAGCCTTCCGTGGCCAGGGGCCTGAGCCTGGGGGCCTCCGCATGGGGAACCCTGAGTCCCGCGCCACGAGTCCCCCCGACCGTCCCGGCGACCACGGCACCTTTCGCGGCTTCGCCCCAGCCGTGGAGTGAGAGATCACTCCGTTCCCCCGCAGAGGCCAGCCCCCTCCACGGGCGCCCCGGCCGCCCGCCACGGCGGAGGCGGACGCCCGGCCACGGCGCCTCCATCCACTCTGCTCGGGGAAAACTCCCCGGCTCCGGGGCCGCCGGCCGCGCCCCATCGTCGCGGCTCGTTTTCCGGGTGGCCGCGCCATGCCCCGAGCGAGAAAGGGCCCTGCTCCACGCGGCCCTGGGCGCTGACCAGGGCTGCCCAACGCCGGCCAATTCTCACGAGCGTTCTGCCCAAATCGATCCCGATTTGGGCAGAACGCTCGTGAGAATTGGCCGGAAAACGCCCGGCGAACACACTTCGGGCACCAGAGGGCCGCAGGGCCGCCCCCCCGGGGCCCTGTCCGGGATCGCGTCTCGGCGCGTTCCGGCACCGCCAGGAGGAGCTCCGGGAGGCGGGCCCCGGGGAGGCCGACGCCTCCCGCTCCTCAGCCTCCGGGGGTCCCCTCCCTGGCGCCGGCCGCTGGGGCCGGGCCAGCCCCGAAAGCCGGGCCCGGGCCCGGGCCTGCTTGCTCAGCCTTCCGTGGCCAGGGGCCTGAGCCTGGGGGCCTCCGCATGGGGAACCCTGAGTCCCGCGCCACGAGTCCCCCCGACCGTCCCGGCGACCACGGCACCTTTCGCGGCTTCGCCCCAGCCGTGGAGTGAGAGATCACTCCGTTCCCCGGCAGAGGCCAGCCCCCTCCACGGGCGCCCCGGCCGCCCGCCACGGCGGAGGCGGACGCCCGGCCACGGCGCCTCCATCCACTCTGCTCGGGGAAAACTCCCCGGCGCCGGGGCCGCCGGCCGCGCCCCATCGTCGCGGCTCGTTTTCCGGGTGGCCGCGCCATGCCCCGAGCGAGAAAGGGCCCTGCTCCACGCGGCCCTGGGCGCTGACCAGGGCTGCCCAACGCCGGCCAATTCTCACGAGCGTTCTGCCCAAATCGCTCCCGATTTGGGCAGAACGCTCGTGAGAATTGGCCGGAAAACGCCCGGCGAACACACTTCGGGCACCAGAGGGCCGCAGGGCCGCCCCCCCGGGGCCCTGTCCGGGATCGCGTCTCGGCGCGTTCCGGCACCGCCAGGAGGAGCTCCGGGAGGCGGGCCCCGGGGAGGCCGACGCCTCCCGCTCCTCAGCCTCCGGGGGTCCCCTCCCTGGCGCCGGCCGCTGGGGCCGGGCCAGCCCCGAAAGCCGGGCCCGGGCCCGGGCCTGCTTGCTCAGCCTTCCGTGGCCAGGGGCCTGAGACTGGGGGCCTCCGCATGGGGAACCCTGAGTCCCGCGCCACGAGTCCCCCCGACCGTCCCGGCGACCACGGCACCTTTCGCGGCTTCGCCCCAGCCGTGGAGTGAGAGATCACTCCGTTCCCCCGCAGAGGCCAGCCCCCTCCACGGGTGCCCCGGCCGCCCGCCACGGCGGAGGCGGACGCCCGGCCACGGCGCCTCCATCCACTCTGCTCGGGGAAAACTCCCCGGCGCCGGGGCCGCCGGCCGCGCCCCATCGTCGCGGCTCGTTTTCCGGGTGGCCGCGCCATGCCCCGAGCGAGAAAGGGCCCTGCTCCACGCGGCCCTGGGCGCTGACCAGGGCTGCCCAACGCCGGCCAATTCTCACGAGCGTTCTGCCCAAATCGCTCCCGATTTGGGCAGAACGCTCGTGAGAATTGGCCGGAAAACGCCCGGCGAACACACTTCGGGCACCAGAGGGCCGCAGGGCCGCCCCCCCCGGGGCCCTGTCCGGGATCGCGTCTCGGCGCGTTCCGGCACCGCCAGGAGGAGCTCCGGGAGGCGGGCCCCGGGGAGGCCGACGCCTCCCGCTCCTCAGCCTCCGGGGGTCCCCTCCCTGGCGCCGGCCGCTGGGGCCGGGCCAGCCCCGAAAGCCGGGCCCGGGCCCGGGCCTGCTTGCTCAGCCTTCCGTGGCCAGGGGCCTGAGCCTGGGGGCCTCCGCATGGGGAACCCTGAGTCCCGCGCCACGAGTCCCCCCGACCGTCCCGGCGACCACGGCACCTTTCGCGGCTTCGCCCCAGCCGTGGAGTGAGAGATCACTCCGTTCCCCCGCAGAGGCCAGCCCCCTCCACGGGCGCCCCGGCCGCCCGCCACGGCGGAGGCGGACGCCCGGCCACGGCGCCTCCATCCACTCTGCTCGGGGAAAACTCCCCGGCGCCGGGGCCGCCGGCCGCGCCCCATCGTCGCGGCTCGTTTTCCGGGTGGCCGCGCCATGCCCCGAGCGAGAAAGGGCCCTGCTCCACGCGGCCCTGGGCGCTGACCAGGGCTGCCCAACGCCGGCCAATTCTCACGAGCGTTCTGCCCAAATCGCTCCCGATTTGGGCAGAACGCTCGTGAGAATTGGCCGGAAAACGCCCGGCGAACACACTTCGGGCACCAGAGGGCCGCAGGGCCGCCCCCCCGGGGCCCTGTCCGGGATCGCGTCTCGGCGCGTTCCGGCACCGCCAGGAGGAGCTCCGGGAGGCGGGCCCCGGGGAGGCCGACGCCTCCCGCTCCTCAGCCTCCGGGGGTCCCCTCCCTGGCGCCGGCCGCTGGGGCCGGGCCAGCCCCGAAAGCCGGGCCCGGGCCCGGGCCTGCTTGCTCAGCCTTCCGTGGCCAGGGGCCTGAGCCTGGGGGCCTCCGCATGGGGAACCCTGAGTCCCGCGCCACGAGTCCCCCCGACCGTCCCGGTGACCACGGCACCTTTCGCGGCTTCGCCCCAGCCGTGGAGTGAGAGATCACTCCGTTCCCCCGCAGAGGCCAGCCCCCTCCACGGGCGCCCCGGCCGCCCGCCACGGCGGAGGCGGACGCCCGGCCACGGCGCCTCCATCCACTCTGCTCGGGGAAAACTCCCCGGCTCCGGGGCCGCCGGCCGCGCCCCATCGTCGCGGCTCGTTTTCCGGGTGGCCGCGCCATGCCCCGAGCGAGAAAGGGCCCTGCTCCACGCGGCCCTGGGCGCTGACCAGGGCTGCCCAACGCCGGCCAATTCTCACGAGCGTTCTGCCCAAATCGCTCCCGATTTGGGCAGAACGCTCGTGAGAATTGGCCGGAAAACGCCCGGCGAACACACTTCGGGCACCAGAGGGCCGCAGGGCCGCCCCCCCGGGGCCCTGTCCGGGATCGCGTGTCGGCGCGTTCCGGCACCGCCAGGAGGAGCTCCGGGAGGCGGGCCCCGGGGAGGCCGACGCCTCCCGCTCCTCAGCCTCCGGGGGTCCCCTCCCTGGCGCCGGCCGCTGGGGCCGGGCCAGCCCCGAAAGCCGGGCCCGGGCCCGGGCCTGCTTGCTCAGCATTCCGTGGCCAGGGGCCTGAGCCTGGGGGCCTCCGCATGGGGAACCCTGAGTCCCGCGCCACGAGTCCCCCCGACCGTCCCGGCGACCACGGCACCTTTCGCGGCTTCGCCCCAGCCGTGGAGTGAGAGATCACTCCGTTCCCCGGCAGAGGCCAGCCCCCTCCACGGGCGCCCCGGCCGCCCGCCACGGCGGAGGCGGACGCCCGGCCACGGCGCCTCCATCCACTCTGCTCGGGGAAAACTCCCCGGCGCCGGGGCCGCCGGCCGCGCCCCATCGTCGCGGCTCGTTTTCCGGGTGGCCGCGCCATGCCCCGAGCGAGAAAGGGCCCTGCTCCACGCGGCCCTGGGCGCTGACCAGGGCTGCCCAACGCCGGCCAATTCTCACGAGCGTTCTGCCCAAATCGATCCCGATTTGGGCAGAACGCTCGTGAGAATTGGCCGGAAAACGCCCGGCGAACACACTTCGGGCACCAGAGGGCCGCAGGGCCGCCCCCCCGGGGCCCTGTCCGGGATCGCGTCTCGGCGCGTTCCGGCACCGCCAGGAGGAGCTCCGGGAGGCGGGCCCCGGGGAGGCCGACGCCTCCCGCTCCTCAGCCTCCGGGGGTCCCCTCCCTGGCGCCGGCCGCTGGGGCCGGGCCAGCCCCGAAAGCCGGGCCCGGGCCCGGGCCTGCTTGCTCAGCCTTCCGTGGCCAGGGGCCTGAGACTGGGGGCCTCCGCATGGGGAACCCTGAGTCCCGCGCCACGAGTCCCCCCGACCGTCCCGGCGACCACGGCACCTTTCGCGGCTTCGCCCCAGCCGTGGAGTGAGAGATCACTCCGTTCCCCCGCAGAGGCCAGCCCCCTCCAGGGGCGCCCCGGCCGCCCGCCACGGCGGAGGCGGACGCCCGGCCACGGCGCCTCCATCCACTCTGCTCGGGGAAAACTCCCCGGCGCCGCGGCAGCCGGCCGCGCCCCATCGTCGCGGCTCGTTTTCCGGGTGGCCGCGACATGCCCCGAGCGAGAAAGGGCCCTGCTCCACGCGGAACTGGGCGCTGACCAGGGCTGCCCAACGCCGGCCAATTCTCACGAGCGTTCTGCCCAAATCGATCCCGATTTGGGCAGAACGCTCGTGAGAATTGGCCGGAAAAGGCCGGCGAACACACTTCGGGCACCACAAGGCCGCAGGGCCGCCCCCCCGGGGCCATGTCCGGGATCGCGGGTCGTCGCATTCTGCACCGCCAGGAGGAGCTCCGGGAGGTGTGCCGCGGGGAGGCAGACGCCTCCCGCTCCTCAGCCTCCGGGGGTCCCCTCTCTGGCGCCGTCAGCTGGCGCCGGGCCAGCCCCGAAAGCCGGGCCCGGGCCCGGGCCTGCTTGCTCATCCTTCCGTTTCCAGGGGCCTGAGCCTGGGGGCCTCCCCATGGGGAACCCTGAGTCCCGCGCCACGAGTCCCCCGACCGTCCGGGCGACAACGGCACCTTTCGCGGCTTCGTCCTAGCCGCGGAGTGAGAGTCCAGTCCGTTTCCCCACAGAGGCCAGCCCCCTCCAGGGGCGCCCAGGCCGCCCGCCACGGCGGAGGCGGACGCCCGGCCACGGCGCCTCCATGCACTCTGCTCGGGGAAAACACCCCGGCGCCGCGGCTGCCGGGCGCGCCCCATCGTCGCGGCTCGTTTTCTGGGTGGCCGCGCCATGCCCCGATAGAGAAAGGGCCCTGCTCCACGCGGCCCTGGGCGCTGACCAGGGCTGCCCAACGCCGTCCAATTCTCACGAGCGTTGTGCCCAAATCGATCCCGATTTGGGCAGAACGCTCTTGAGAAATGGCCGTAAAACGCCCGGCCAACACACTTCGGGCACCAGGGGGCCTCAGGGCCGCCCCCCCGGGGTCCTGTCCGGGATCGCGTGTCATCGCGTTCCGGCACCGCCAGGAGGAGCTCCGGGAGGCGGGCCCCGGGTAAGACGACGCCTCCCGCTCCACAGCCTCCGGGGGTCCCCTCCCTGGCGCCGGCAGCGGGGGCCGGGCCAGCCCCGAAAGCCGGGCCCGGGCCCGGGCCTGCTTGCTCAGCCTTCCGTTGCCAGGGGCCTGAGCCTGGGGGCCTCCGCATGGGGAACCCTGAGTCCCGCGCCACGAGTCCCCCCGACCGTCCCGGCGACAGCGGCACCTTTCGCGACTTCGTCCCAGCCGCGGAGTGAGAGATCAATCCGTTCCCCCACAGAGGCCAGCCCCCTCCACGGGCGCCCCGGCCGCATGCCACGGTGGGGGCGGACGCCCGGCCACGGCGCCTCCATCAACTCTGCTCTGGGAAAACTCCGTGGCGCCGGGGCCGCTGGCCGCGCCACATCGTCGCAACTCGTTTTCCAGGTGGCCGCGACATTCCCCGAGCGAGAAAGGGCCCTGCTCCACGCGGAACTGGGCGCTGACCAGGGCTGCCCAACGCCGGCCAATTCTCACGAGCGTTCTGCCCAAATCGATCCCAATTTGGGCAGAACGCTCATGAGAATTGGCCGGAAAATATCCGGCGAACACACTTCGGGCACCACAGGGCCGCAGGGTAGCCCCCCTGCGGCCCTGCCCGGGATCGCGTGTCGTCGCGTTCCGGCACCTCCAGGAGGAGCTCCGTGAGGCTGGTGTGGGCAAGTCGACGCCTCCCGCTCCTCAGACTCTGGTGGTCCCCTCCCTTCGCTGGCAGTTTGGGCCGGGCCAGCCCCGAAAGCCGGGCCCGGTCCAGGCCTGCTTGCTCAGCCTTCCGTTGCCAGGGGCCTGAACCTGCGGGCCTCCCCATGCGGAACCCTGAGTTCGCCGCCACGTGTCCCCCGACCGTCCCGGCCATCGGCCCCTTTCGTGGCTGCGACACAGCTGTGGAGCGACACATCCATTTGTTCCCCTAGAGAGGCCAAGCCCTTCCCGGGCGCCCTGGCCTCCCTCCAATGCGGAGCCGGATGCCCGACCACAGCCCCTCCATCAACTCTGCTCGGAGCAAGCTCCCCGACGCTGAGGCCCCCGGCCGGGCCCCATCGTCTCGGCGCGTTTTCGGGTGGCTGCGACGTACCCCGAGCAGAAAGGGTCCTGGACCACGTGGAACAAGGCGGTCCCCATGGTTGTCCAACGCCAGCCAATTTTCATGAGCCCTCTGCCCAAATCGATCCCGATTAGATATGGACCCCCAACTCTATTGTGATATAATCATCGAGAAATCAGGAAAAAATATTCAATGTAACAAAAGACATTCTCCTCAATCAATGGTGCTGGGAAAACTGGACAGCGATATGTAGAAGAATGAAACTCGACCATTCTCTTACACCATACACAATGATAAACTCGAACTCGATAAAGGAGCTCAACGTGAGACAGGATTCTCTCAGAATCCTAGAGGAGTTCATAGGCAGTAACCTCTTCGATATCAGCCACAGCAACTTCTTTCAAGATATGTCTCCAAAGGCCAAGGAAAGAAAAGCGAAAATGAACTTTTGGCACTTCATCAAGATCAAAAGCTTCTGCACAGCAAAGGGAACAGTCCACCAATCAAAAGGCAACCCACGGAATGGGAGAAGATATTTGTAAATGACAGTTCAGACAAAAGGTTGATATCCAGGATCTAGAAAGAACTTCTCAAACTCAACACACACAAAACAGATAATCATATCCAAAAATGGGCAGAAGATATGAACAGACACTCCTCCAACGAAGACATACAAATGGCTATCAGACACAGGACAAAATGTTCATCATCACTAGCCATCAGGGAGATTCAAATGAAAACGACATTGAGATACCACCTGACACCAGTTAGAAAGGCCACAATTAGCAAGACAGGAAACAACGTGTGTTGGAGAGGATGTGGAGAAAGGGGAACCCTCTTACACTGTTGGTGGGAATGCAAGTTGGTGCAGCCACTTTGGAGAACAGTGTGCAGATGACTCAAGAAATTAAAAATAGAGCTTCCCTATGACCCTGCAATTGCACTGCTGGGTATTTACCCCAAAGATACAGATGGAGTGAAAAGAAGGGCCATCTGTACCCCAATGTTTATAGCAGCAAAGGCCTCGGTCGCCAAACTGTGGAAAGAACCAAGATGCCCTTCAATGGACGAATGGATAAGGAAGATGTGGTCCATATACAAGATGGAGTATTATGCCTCCATCAGAAAGGATGAATACCAACTTTTGTAGCAATATGGACGGGAGTGGAAGAGATTATGCTGAGTGAAATAAGTCAAGCAGAGAGAGTCAATTATCATATGGTTTCACTTATTTGTGGAGCATAACAAAGAACAAGGAGGACATGGGGAGATGGAGAGGAGAAGGAAGTTGTGGGAAATGGGAAGGGGAGGTGAACCATGAGAGACTACGGACTCTGAAAAAGAACCTGAGGGTCTTGAATGGGTGGGGAGTGGGAGGTTGGGAGAACAAGGTGGTGGGAATTAGGGAAGGCACGTGTTGCATGGAGCACTGGGTGTGGTGCAAAAATAAGGAATACTGTTACGCTGAAAAGAAATAATATAGATAGATAGATAGATATTGAAAGTGAAAAAAAAAGGAATGTGCTGAACCTACAGAGCAGAAGAAATCAGAATGCCTCCCTGACGCCACCCCCAATACCGGCGCCCCTGAGGAGCAGGAATGAGGAGTCTCACGGTCCTGCAGACTCACGTCCTCAACTCAGGCATCGGGATTGGTCATCACTGTGCCGGCAGATCCGGGCCGCCATGCCCCTGTGACCTAAACCTAACCCTCGGTTGGGTGTTCAGGCTTCAGTCCCCAGAGGACTGGCTCCCTAGCCCTCCAGACTGGGGACCCCATATTCCCAACGTAGGACTCTGGCTGCCACCCATGATGAAACTTGACCACATGGACCTTTGCAGAACGCTCCTTGCCGGAGAAACCTCCATGACCCCTAAAGCCAACCACATCTTCTGAGCACCCCCACACCACAATTCCTTAGCCTTACGGGCCGCCAGAACAATGCCCTCAGCCCAGCCCTCCAGAGAGCCTGAGTCCGTGCTGGCACATCAGGCCTGCCATTCTCCCAGGACCAAACCCTAAGCCTAGGTTGGGTGTTCAGGTTCTAGAACCCTGACACCCAATTCCACCCATGGGTGGGAGCATCAAACTGATGGCATGACTCAGCTTCTCAACCAGCAGGAGATTCCATTTGGTGCTCTCCAACACCCTCAGAGCCCTAGGAACCGGCCAAGCTGCCCTGAGGCCATTCCCGCCATCTTTGCACCTCCAGGCCAAAAACCCAGGGCCTGAGAAGCCTCCGGAGCCCTGCCCTCAACTCAGCCCTTCAGTGAGCCAATATCTGTGCTGGCAGATCCCACATGCCTTCTCCCTAAGACACAAACTTAACGCTAAGCCTAACCCTAATACTAACTCTAGCCCAGGTTGTGTGTTCAGGCATCCCTCCTCCATAGCCTGGTCCCCCAAACGGCCAGATGGGGGACCCCTGAGCTGCACCCCATAATTGCGCCTGATCCCAGGAGGAAACCCTGCCCTTTAGAAATGTGTTGAACCCGCAGAGCGGGAGAAACCTGCATGCCTCCCAGAGGCCACTGCCACTTCTGGCACACCCAAGGACCAGGAACCAGGACTCTCACAGTGCTACAGACTCACGCCCTCAACTCAGGCATTGGGAAGCATCACCACAGCGCCATCAGATCGGGGCTGCCATGCCCTTACAACCCTACCCTAACCCTAGGTTTGGTGTCAGGCTTCTGTCCCCTGAGGACTGGACCCCTAGCCCTCCAGACTGGGGACCCTGCATTCCCAATGCAGGACTCTGGCTGCCACCCACGATGAAACTGGACCATATGGCCCTGTGCAGTATGCTCCTGGCCACAGAATCCCCCATGCCCCCTAAAGCCACCCACGCCTTCCAAGAAATGCCACACCACAAACCCAGAGCCTGACAGGCCACCAGAGCAATGCCCTCAACTCAGCCCTCCGGAGAACCTGAGCCGCACTGGCAGGCCTGCCATTCTCCCAGGACGAAACCCTAACACTAGGTTGGGTGTTCAGGCATTGGACCCAGAGGCCTGACACCCAATTCCCCCCATGGGTTGAGCATCAGACTGTTGGCAGGACTCAGTTCTCAGCCAGGAGGAGACCTTTTCATTTGGTGTTCTCTCACACCCTCAGAGCAGTAGCAACCAGCCATTCTCCCTTGAGGCCATTCCCACCAGCTTTGCTCCTCCAGGCCAAGAACCCAGGGCCTGAGGAGCCTCCTGAGTCCTGCCCTCAACTCAGCCCTTGGGTGAGCCCGTATCTGTGCTAGCAGATCCGACATGCCCTGTCCCTAAGCCTAACACTAACCATAATACTAAACCAAGCCCAGGTTGTGTGTTCAGGCGTCCATACTCTGACTCCTGGTCCCCAAGGCCCCAGATGGGGGACCCGTGAGCGATACCCCATCATTGAACCTGACACCAGGAGGAAACCATGCTGTTTAGAATTGTGCTGAACCCACAGAGCGGGATAAATTTGAATGTCTCCCTGAGGCCACCCCACTTCCAGCGCCCCGAAGGACCAAGAACCAGGAGTCTCATGGTCCTGCAGACACACGCTCTGAACTCAAGCATTGGGATGGGTCACCACAGCGCCAGCAGATTGGGGCTGCAATGCCCCTACAACCTAACCCTCACAGCAGGACTCACCCTCTCAGCCAGAAGGTGACCTTTCATTTCGTGCTATCTAATGCCCTGAGAATTGTAGAAACTGGCATGCTCCCCTGAGGTGATTTCCAACATCTTTGCCCGTACAGCCCAAAACCCCAGTGCCCAAGGAGCCTCCTGAGTCCCGCCCTCATCTCAGCCCTTGGGTGAGCTGATATCTGTGCTTGCATATCCGACATGCCTTGTCCCTAAGACATAACCTTAACCCTAATCCTAATATTAACCCTAGCCCAGGTTCGTGCTCAGGCATCATCCTCCCACAACTGGTCCTCAAAACCCCAGATAGGTGACCCCTGAGTTGCACCCCATAATTGCACATGATCCCAGCATGAACCGTGCCGTTTAGAAATGGGCTGAAGCCACAGAGCAGGAGAAGCCTGCAAGTCTCCCTGAGGCCAAAGCACTTCTGGACCCTCCCAAGGACTGGGAACCAGAGTCTAAAGGTCCTGCAGACATAGCCTCAACTCAGGCATCAGGATGGGTCACCACAGCATCGGCAGATCGGGGTTACCATGCCCCAAAGACTTAACCATAATGCTAGGATGGGTGTTTATGCTTCGATCCACAGAGGCCTCGCTCCCTAGCCGTCCAGACTGGGGACCCTGTATTTGCAATGCTGGACTCCGGCTGCCACCCACAAGGAAAATGGCCCACATGGCCCTGTGCAGTACGCTCCTGGCCGGAGAAACCTCCATGCCCCCTAAAGACACCCACACCTTCCGAGGACCCACACACCACCGCCCAGTGCCTGATGGGCCACCAGAGCAATACCCTCAACTCAGCCCTCCGGAGAGCCTGAGTCCGCACTGGCACCTCAGGCCTGCCATGCTCCCAGGACCAAACCCTAATACCCTAGCTCAGGTGGTCAGGCTCTGGACTCCAGAGGCCTGATACCCAATTCCATCCCAGTGGATAGGATCATCAGACTGATGGCAGGACTCAGCCTCTCAGCCAGGAGAATAAATGAAATAAACCATTTCATTTAGTGCTATCTAACACTCTCAGAGACCTAGAAACCAGCATGCTCCCCTGAGGCCATTCCCACCATCTTTACCTTCTAGGAAAAATACCCAGGGCCTAAGGAGCCTCCTGAGTCCCGCCTTCAACTCAGCCCTTGGGTGAGCCCATATAAGTGTTACCAGATCCAACATGCCTTGTCCCTAAGACATAACCCTAACCCTAATCTTTTTTATTTTTTTTAAGATTTTATTCATTTCTTTGACAGAGACAGATCAGAAGAAGGCACAGAGAGGACGAAGCACGCTCCCTGCGGAGAAGAGAGCCTGATGTGGGTCTCGATCCCAGGACCCTCAGATCATGACCTGAGCGGAAGGCAGAGGCTTTAACCAACTGAGCCACCCAGGCGCCCCACCTTAACACTAATCTTAACACTAACCCTAACCACAAAACCTAACCCTAACCTCTAAACCTAACATAACAACCTCGGAGCAGTAGAAACCATCATGCTCCCCAGAGGCGATTCCCACCTTCTTTGCCCCTCCAGTCCAAAAATCCAGGGCCTGAGGAGACTCCTGAGTCCCGCCCTCAACACAGCCCTTGGGTGAGTCCATATCTGTGCTGGCAGATCTGACATGCCTTGTCCCTAAGACATACGCCTAACCCTAAGCCTAACCCTAAACCTTACCTCTAACCCTATCCCCTAACTCCTAACCCTAACCCCAACCCTAACCCTAACCCCTAACAACTAACCCTAACACTCTCCGAACCTCTATCCCTAACCCTAACCCTCCAGACTGGGGATTCCAAAGTCACAACACAGGACTCTGCCTGCCCTCCAGAAAGAAAGGTGCATGAGCACCTAAACACACCCGCCATTGGAAATGCCCCAGACATAATGCCAGATTCTGCCACAACGCCAGATGCATGTCATCCACTCAGCCCTGAGGGAGCCCGCCTCAACACAGCATATCAGCAGCATATCAGAACTGCCATGCCCCTAGGCCTTAACCCTAACCCTAGGTTGGGTGTACAGTCTTCCGTACCCAGAGACCTAGCCCCCAAACCCGCCAGATTGTGGATGCATGAGACTCACTCTGGCAGTCTGGAGGCTGCCTATGCTGTTACAGTGCCATTTGGAGCTACTCAGACCTCAGAGCAAAAGATAACTTCATGCCCCCCAAGGCAAGCCCCAGCATCTGAGCCCCTCCTGAACACAAACCCAGATTCACACTAGCCACCTATCACCGACCCTCAACTCAGGCCACCGGGGAGTCCGCCTCAGCACTGGCAGATTGGGCCTGTCGCACCCCAAGACCTCAACCTTAGTTTGAGTTTCCAGGCTTCCATCCCAAGAGGCCTAGCCTCCAGGCCCCCTGGATTAAGGACCCCTGAGTGACATTGCAGGACTCCAACAGCCACGCAGGATGAAACCTTGCAGTTTGGAGCTGCTGAATACTCAGAGGGTGAGAAACCTTCAAGCCCCCGTAAAGCTATCCGCACAATTTGCGGCACCCCAGGCCAGAAAGCTGTTTTCTATGAAGCTACCGGACACATGCCCTCAACTCAGCCCTGAGGGGAGCCCATCTCAGCGCCGGCAGATTGGGCCTGCCTTGACCCTAGACCCTAACCCTAACCCTAGGTGGGGTATACAGCCTTCCGTGCCCAGAGGCCTGTACCCAAGCCCATCAGACTGGGGATGACTGAGACTCCCGCCAGCACTCCTCCAGCCTCCTAGGGCAAAATGGTGCCATTTGGAACTGTGCAGGAACCTCAGAGCAGGAGAAAGCTGCATGCCCCCCAAGAACACCACTAGCTTCTTTGCCCCCGCAAACACAAACACAGACCTCAAGTCCTGCCTGATTCCCACCCTCCATTCGGCCTATCCAGGAGACCACCTCAATTGCAGCAGATCGGGCCTGCCATGTCCCTAAGACTTAACCCTAACCCTAGTTTGGATTTTCAGGCTTCCATCCCAAGAGGCCTGGCCCCCACGCCCCCCAGATTAAGGACTTCTGAGCAACACCACAGGACACAGCCTGTCACACAAGTGGAAACCTTGTGGTATGGAGCTGCAATGAACCCTCAGATGGGGAGAAACTTTCATGCCACCCTAAAGCCACCCCAATAATCAACAGCCACTCTGGCCATAGAGCTGGATTCCATCCCGCCACCAAATGCATACCCTCAACTCAGCCCATACGGGATCCCGCCTCAGCACTGGCAGATCGGGCCTGCCATTGCCCCTAGGCCCTAACCCTAACACAAGTTTGGGTGTTCAGTCTTCCATGCTGAGGGTCCAGGCAACAAAATCCCCTGGATTAAGGAATCTTGACATACACCTCAGGACTCCGCTTGCCACACAGTAGGAACCTGTGCCTTGGAGTTGTGCTGAACCCTCAGAGGGGGAGAAACTTGCCCCTCTAAAGGCACTCCCATCATCTGCACCCGTCCCCCCGGCCATAAACCAGATTCTGCTGAGCTGCCGGACGCATGCCATAAATTCAGACCCTAGGGCACCCCACCTCAACATAAGCAGATCGGGCCACCATGCCCCTAGGCCCTTACCAGAACCCCTCTTTAGGTTTTCAGGCTTCCATCCCAGGGGGCCTGCCTCCCATGTCCCCCCAGATTAAGGTCTACTGAGCGCCACCACGGGACTCCACCTGGCACTCATGAGGAAAACTTGTGGTTTAGAGCTGCACTGAACACTCAGACGGGGAGAAACCTGCAAACCCCCGTAATGCCACCCCACCATGAGTCACCCCCATGGCCATAAAACCAGATTCTCCTGCGATGCCAGATCTATGTCCTCAACTCGACCCTTAGGGGAGCCCGCATCAGCACCGGCACATTGGACCTGCCATGCCCTTCGGCCCTAACCATAAACCTAGGTGGGGTGTACAGGCTTTCATGAACAGAGGCCTGTCCCCCAAGCCCGCCAGATTGGGCACCTCCGAGATTCATGCCAGTAGAGACTAAGGATTCCTCAGTGACACCCCAGGACTGCGTCTGCCACACAGGAGGAAACCATGCCATTTGGAGCTCTGCAGAACCCTCAGGGTAGGAGAAACCTGCATGCAACCCTGAGGTCACGCCCACCTTCTGTGGCATCCCTGGACACAAACTCTGAGTCTGACATGCCACCTGATACCCACCCTGAAGTCAGCCCACCAGGGAGCCCACCTCAGCAGTAGCAGATTGAGCATGCCATGCCCCTACGCCCTTACCGTAGCTCTAGTTTCTGATTTCGGGCTTCCATCCCAAGAGGCCTGGCCCCCAAACTCCCCAGATTCAGGACCCCCCTGTAACAAGGCAGAAACCTGAATGCCATGCAGGGGGAAGCCATGACATTTGGAGCTCCAAAGTTTCCTCAGAGAGGGAGAAACCAGCATGCCCCTCTAAAGCCACCCCCATGATCAGCCGTCCCTCTGGCCAGAAACCCTGACTCTTCTGCATTGCAGGATGCATTTCCTCAACTCAATTCTGAGGGTATCTCACCTCTGTGTCGGCTGATCAGGCCTGTCCTGCCCAGCCCATTACCCTTAACCCTATGTTGCATTTTCAGGCTTCCTTCCCCAGGGGCCTATCCACCAAGCCCTCTAGATTGGTAAACTTGGAGCCACACTGTAGGAGTCCCCCTGCCACCCAGCAGGAAACTTGTCCCTTTGGAGCTGTGCAGAACCCTCAGAGCCAGAGAAACCTGCATGACCCCATTAGGACTCCCCCACATTCTGCAGCCCCCTGGCCACAAACCCAGAGCCTGATTCACCACCTGACCCCCATTCTCAACTCAGCTCCTTGGGGAACTCACCTCAACACCAGCAGTTCGGGCCTGCCACTCCACTAGCTCAGCTCTGCTCATGGACACCACCAGCTCTAGGCAGACCTAGAACTCCCCTGTCTGCGGCAAAGCTCTGGGATCCCCCCTCCTTCTTCCCAATTTACACTGGCCCAGGCATTCATGAGAAAGGGGAAGGCTACCTCTTGAATGCTTAATACCTCCTTTCCTCTTCAGCCCTATTTCTCTCCACTTACCTTTGCACCTGGGCAAACTGAAAGTAACATATCAATGGAACATGTACATGCTCTGAGATCTAAATCTTTCATGGCAACTTTCTGAGGGCTCCTTATGCAATAGGAAACTAGTGTATCCTGCCAGAGAGTGTTTCATAATGAACAGCTACAGAACAGGAGAGCAAAAGTCATTCCAGTTTTACCTCAGTCTTCATGAAGTAGAACATGGTCTTCTTTTCTTCATTGACTTCAATTCCAATTCGTTTCCATGCAATGTTCATTCCTCTCCTTCAGGGGTAGGATTTTGTGATTCCTCACCTGCATAGAACACCCAGAGCTCATCACAACAAGTACTCTCCCTAATAGCTGTCACCCACTTAACCCTTCGCCCCACACCCCTGCCCCCTAGCAACCCTCGATTTTGCTCTAGGTTAGAGTCTGTTTCCTCATTGGCCTTTCTCTCCTCACTATGTTCATCTGTTTTCTTTCTGAAATTCCATAGAGGTCAAGATATAGGCTATTGGTCTTTTCTGACTGATTTTACTTAGCTAAATCCACTGTAGATCCATCCACATCCTTGCAGATGGTAAGATTTCATCCTTTTTGAACCTGGATCCTATTCCATTAAGAAGATGTGGGAGAATGAATACACACACACACACACACACACACACACATATGATATATACGAGTGATATATATATATCACTCATCAGTGAATGGACATTTGGTCTCCCTCCATTGTTTTACAATGGTTGAAAATGCTGCTGTAAATATCACGGTGCTTATACCCCACTGAATGTGCATTTTTGTCCCCTTTAGGGAAATAACTACGAGGGCAATTGCTGGATCCTACTGTTGTTCAGTTCTTAGCTTTTGGAGGACACACTGTATTCTTTCCAAGAGTGGCTGCAACAACACGCATGCCCACCAACAATGTAGGAGGGTTCCGGTTTTGGGTTTGTTTTTTTTTTTTTTTTTAGATTTTATTTATTTATTTGACAGAGGTCACAAGTAGGCAGAGAGGCAGGCAGAGAGAGAGGACGAAGCAGACTCCCCGCTGAGCAGAGAGCCCAATGCGGGGCTCAATCTCAGGACCCTGAGACCATGACCTGAGCCGAAGGCAGTGGCTTAACCCACTGAGCCACACAGGTGCCCCCGAGGGTTCCACTTTAAACAGAACATTCCCTGCCAGCAATTTCCTAAGGAGGAAATATAAAACCTGTGGGAAAACCTGACTCACTGAGCATCAGGAAAGCAGCCACAGAAATTCAGCCCAGGGTTCCTGACACCAAGTCCCTTGAAGCCACCAGAGTGCCTTTATCCAGGGAAATTCCCAAAGACTCTCCTTCTGACTTCACTACCCATGAAACTGCAGAGAAAATACAGCATGTCCAACCATATATAGCCGTTTGAGTGAACCTAGGAAGACAAGCATCCCTTTTAAATTGTCCAAGACTCCTTGGAATCATTTTGAATTTTCCCTCTGCCCTCATTGGAACTCTTTGGATTCAAAGACGAATCCATTAGGATACATCACCTTGGACAAAGAAGAAGCCATCATCCAAGTCTCTATCTGACCACAAGCAGCCACCTCACTCTAGATGCCAGCCGTTCCACCAGAGCCTAGGCCCAGTGGAGTAAACACTGTTCGATGAAGGAATACTTTCTATGTTCAAAAGGCACACCAAGTCAATCTCACCTTCCCTTTCGAATCCAAGGGATTTCCTAGGAAAGAGATGTTCCAAATACCTTTGTAAGCCAGAAATAAACAGAGAAAATGAGATCCCTGCCAGGTGCTCCCTGCAGAGAAACTCAGGAGCTCTGGCACCCGCACGAGATTGCTTACAGCTGGTTCAGTGTGCCATTTGTGAGCTCCACTGGAGACAAGAGAAAAGCCCAGGAAATTTGGGGTGAAAGGGAATTTTTACCTGCCATCCTGGCATGGATGTGGCATTGTGACCCACAGGCCTGCTGTTTTCTCTGAACACTGACGTCCTGGGACAAGCTGCATGACTGACTCAGACGCTGACTTCCAAACTTCAGGTCTCATGGAGCCAGAGTTAAGAAGGGTTGTCAGGTGCAGATAAGCAGGTGTCTCCCACCTAAAGCCTGCACACCTGCTCTGATTCCTGGGAGAAGGAGAGACACAGGCTTGTTTCTTTCTTTCTTTCTTTTTTTTTTTTTTAATGAGAGGATCAGCAATTTTTTTTTATTTGTTTATTTGACAGACAGAGATCACAGATAGGCAGAGAGGCAGCCAGAGAGAGAGGAAGGGAAGCAGGCTCCCTGCTGAGCAGAAAGCCTGATGCGGGGCTCGATCCCAGGACCTTGGGATCATGACCTGAGCCGAAGGCAGAGGCCTTAACCCACTGAGCCACCCAGGCGCCCCCACAGGCTTGTTTCTTAACTGGTCATTCACTTCCCTCTCAAGCTGGTCAATGCCCTTGTCCTTTTTGGAGAAACAAATATACTTTTCCAAACAAACACTCAGCTCCTCGGTTCCAAATGCACCATGAGTCGGGTTTGGTTCCCCTGGCTCCAGAGCCCAACTGGGAGGACCCTCCTGAACCATCCTGACAGCACATTACCAGCAAATCTGGGGATAGAGGGCACAATGCTGAGTGGGGGACAGGCTCCATCAATTCTTACCACCACCCTTGAGCCTGGAGAAACAGAGACTATACAGCTCACCACTCCGTCCTGTAAAAATAAGCTGTAGTGCCTCACGTTTCAGGGTCTCTCACCGGGCACCTCCGCCCTGCCTTCAGAGCCAGCAAGCTGCACTGACTCCTCTTCAGGTGTGTTTCCCATGGCAGCTCGCCGCTGCCTCCAGTGGTGGCAAGCAGCATCGCCATGCCTTCCAGGGTATCTCACACCACGGCTCACCACTCCCTCCAGTGGAGTGAACTGGCACTGCCGGGCCTTCCATAGACTCATTTTTTTTTATTTGTTTATTTACAGCATAACAGTGTTCATTGTTTTGGCATCACACCCAGTGCTCCATGCAGTACGTGCCCTCCCTATTAACCACCACCTGATTCCTCAAACTCCCACCCCACCCTGCCCCTCCAAAACCCTCTGGTTGTTTTTCAGAGTCCATAGTCTCTCATGGTTCATCTCCCCTTCCAGTTTCTCTCAACTCCCTCTCCTCTCCATCTCCCTATGTCCTCCGTGTTATTTGCTATGCTCCACAATTAAGTGAGACCATATGATACATGACTCTCTCTCTGCTTGACTTATTTCGCTCAGCATAATCTCTTCCAGTCCCGTCCATGTTGCTACAAAAGTTGGGTATTCATCCTTTCTGATGGAGGCATAATACTCCATTGCGTATATGTACCACATCTTCCTTATCCATTCATCCGTTGAAGGGCATCTTGGTTCTTTCCACAGTTTGGTGAGCATAGCCATTGCTACAATAAACATTGGGGTACAGATGGCCCTTCTTTTCACTCCATCTGTATCTTTGGGGTAAATACCCAGCAGTGCAATTGCAGGGTCATAGGGAAGCTCTAGTCTTAATTTCTTGAGGAATCTCCACACTGTTCTCCAAAGTGGCTGCACCAACTTGCATTCCCACCAACAGTGTAAGAGGGTTCCCCTTTCTCCACATCCTCTCCAACAATCGTTGTTTCCTGTCTTGCTCATTTTGGCCATTCTAACTGGTGTCAGGTGGTATCTCAATGTGGTTTTAATTTGAATCTCCCTGATGGCTAGTGATGATGAACATTTTTTCATGTGTCTGATAGCCATTCGTAGGTCTTCGTTGGAGAAGTGTCTGTTCATATCTTCTGCCCATTTTTGGATATGATTATCTGTTTTGTGTGTGTTGAGTTTGAGAAGTTCTTTCTAGATCCTGGATATCAACCTTTTGTCTGAACTGTCATTTGCAAATATCTTCTCCCATTCCGTGGGTTGCCTTTTTGTTTGGTGGACTGTTTCCTTTGCTGTGCAGAAGCTTTTGATCTTGATGAAGTGCCAAAAGTTTATTTTCGCTTTTGTTTCCTTGGCCTTTGGAGACATATCTTGAAAGAAGTTGCTGTGGCTGATATCGAAGAGGTTACTGCCTATGTTCTCCTCTCGGATTCTGATGGATTCCTGTCTCATGATGAGGTCTTTTATCCATTTCGAGTGTAAGAGAATGGTTGATTTTCATTATTCTACATATAGCTGTCCAGTTTTCCCAGCACCATTGATTGAAGAGACTGTCTTTTTTTCCATTGAATATTTTTTCCTGTTTTGTCGAAGATTATTTCACCGTGGAGTTGAGGGTCCATATCTGGGCTCTCCACTCTGTTCCACTGGTCTATGTGTCTGTTTTTATGCCAGGACCACGCTGTCTTGGTGATTGCAGCTTTGTAGTAAAGCTTGAAATCGGGTAACGTGATGCCGCCAGTTTTGTTTTTGTTTTTCAACATTGCCTTAGCAATTTGGGGTCTCTTCTGATTCCATACAAATTTTAGGATTATTGGCTCCAGCTCTTTGAAAACTACCGGTGGAATTTTGATCGGAATGGCATTAAAAGCATAGATTGCTCTAGGCAGTATAAACATTTTCACAATGTTTATTCTTCCAATCCAAGAGCATGGAATTGTCTTCCATCTTTTTGGGTCTTCTTCAATTTCTTTCATGAGTGTTCTGTAGTTCCTCGAGTAGAGTTCCTTTACCTCTTTGGTTAGGTTTATTCCCAGGTATCTTATGGTTCTTGGTGCTCTAGTAAATGGAATCGATTCTCTAATTTCCATTTCTGTATTTTCATTGTTAGTGTATAAGAAAGCCACTGATTTCTGTACATTGACTTTGTATCCTGCCACGTTACTGAATTGCTGTATGAGTCTAGTAGTTTGGGGGTGGAGTCTTTGGGGTTTTCCATATAAAAAATCATGTCATCTGCGAAGAGAGAGAGTTTGACTTCTTCCTTGCCAATTTGGATACCTTTTATTTCTCTTTGTTGTCTGATTGCCGTTGCTAGGACTTCTAATATTATGTTGAACAAGAGTGGTGAGAGTGGGCATCCAAGCCCATTAGAATAACGTCAGACCTTTTCACAGAGACCAGGCAAGCCAGGAAGGGCTGGCAAAATATATTCAGAGTACTAAATGAGAAGAACATGCAACCAAGAATACTCTATCCAGCAAGACTGACATTTAAAATGGATGGAGAGATAAAGAGTTTCCAAGACCGGCAAGGCTTAAAAGACTATGCAACCACCAAGCCGACACTGCAGGAAATATTAAGGGGGGTCCTATAAAAGAGAAAAAATCCTAAGAATATCATTGAACAGAAATATAGAAACAATCTACAGACAGAAAGACTTCAAAGGCAACATGACATGAATCAAAACCTATCTCTCAATAATCACTCTCAATGTGAATGGCCTAAATGCGCCCATAAAACGACACAGGGTTGCAGATTGGATAAAACGACAGGACCCATCCATATGTTGTCTACAAGAGACCCATTTTGAACCTAAGGATACACCCAGACTGAAAGTGAACGGATGGAGAAGCATCTTTCATGACAATGGGCCTCAAAAGAAGGCCGGGGTAGCGATTCTCATATCAGATAAATTAGATTTTAAACTAAAGACTGTAGTCAGAGATACAGAAGGACACTCCATAATTCTTAAAGGGACTATCCGCCAAGATGATCTAACAATTGTGAATATCTATGCCCCCAATATGGGAGCACCCAATTCCATAAGAAAACTATTAATCGTGCTCGCTTTGGCAGCACATATACTAAAATTGGAAAACTATTAATCAAGATAAAGAGTCATATTGATATGAATACAATAATAGTAGGAGATCTTCATACGCCTCTCTCAAAAATAGACAGATCATCGAAGCAGAAAATTAAAAAAGAAATAAGAGCATTGAATGAAACATTGGACCAGATGGACCTCATAGACATATACAGAACATTCCACCCTAAAACAACAGAATGCCCATTCTTCTCAAGTGCACATGGAACCTCCTCCAGAATAGACCACATACTGCGTCATAAGGATTGAGGATGCCTGATACTCATGCTGGGAATCTGCCTGCCACGCAGGGCACCGCTGTGCTGTTTGGAGCTGCGCTGAACCCTCAGAGCTGGAGAAACTTCCATGCACCCCTGAAGTCACCCCCAGGTTATGCGAACGTCTGGACACACACCTAGAGGCTAAGACCCCGTCTGACACCCGAGCTCAACTCAGCGCACCAGGGCACCTGCCTCTGCACTGGCATATCAGGTCTACCATGGCCCTAGGCCTTAACCCTATCCCTAATTTTGGTTTTCAGGTATCATCCCCAAGAGTCCTGACCCCAAGACCCCAAGATTAAAGAATCCTGAGTGACACCTCAGGACTCTGTCCACCATGCAGGAGGAAACCATGCTGTTTGGAGCTGTGTCGAATCCTCAGAGCGGGAGAAACCTGCACGGTTCACCCGAGGCTATCCCCCACCCTCTGCGCACTATTGGGCCACAAATGTGGAGGCTGGCACTCAGCCTGCCTACCACCCAGGAGGAAACCGTGCCATTTGAAACTGAGTAGAACACTCAGAGTGGGAGAAACTGCATGCCTCCCTGAGCACAACCCCCTCCTTCAGCGGTCCCCTGACCACAAACCTGGACCCTCTCATGCCACCGGACCTCTGCCCTCAATTCATCCCCCTGGGATCCCTTCTCAGTGCCAGCAAATTGGGCCTGCCATGCCCCTGACCCTAACCTTAAGCCTAGGTTGCTTTTTCAGTCTTCATCCCCAGAGGCTGGTCCCCCAATTCCTCCATATTTGGACCCCTGAGCCACAACCCAGTGCTCTGTCTGCCACCCGGGAGGAAACCGTTCTGTTTGGAGCTGCACAGAACCATCGGAATGGGAGAAATCTTCATGCTCCCTGAAGCCACCTCCACCTTCGGCCACCCCCCAGGCACAAACCCAGATCGTAATGCACCACCTGACCATGGCCCTCAACTCAGTACCCCAGACATCTAGCCTCAGCACCAGCAGATCAGGCCAGCCATGCCCCTGTGCTCTTTTCCAAGCCCTAGGTTGTGTTTTCAGTCTTCTGTCCTCTGATGATTGACACCAAAGCTCCGCTGATGGGTTACACCTGAACTATACCAGAATATTTCTTGGCCCCCTGAGGCTATCCCACTTTCAGCACCCCCCGTTCACACCTGGATCTTAACACTCACACTGACCCACGTCCTCAACTCTGCTCCCCAGGTCACTCCTCTCAGGGTGGCCTATTGAGACTGACATGACCCTCAGCCCTAACCAAAACTTAGGTACATTTTCTGTCTTGTGTCCCAAGAATACAGGTACCAAAGCCCCACATATGTGGGACCCCTGTGAAATGCCAGAGGACTCTGTCTTCAACCCAGAAGGAAACAGTAGAATTGGAACTCTGCCAAGGACTGAGAGCAGGAGAAATCTGCCTTTCCCCCCAGGGCCACCAACCCGGAGCCTGACTCAGACTGGCCCATGTTCTCTACTCAGTCCCCGTGAGAGCTCTGCACAGCACCAGCAAATCAGGCCTGTCATGTTGCTGGGACCTAGCCCTAACCCTACGTTGGGGTTTCATGCTCTGTCCCCAGAGGACTGGCACCCAAGTCCCACGGATGGGGACCCCTGAGCAATATTTGAGATCTCTGCCTGCCACCCAGAAGGAAACCATACCATTTGGGACTCTGCAAAGGATTCTGAGCAGGAGAAATCTGCCACGCACCACTGAGTTCACCCAGAGTCAGCAGCTGGACACAAACCTGAACCTGACATTTACTCTATCCATCCCTCTGTACTCAGCCCTCTGGATAGCTTCCCACACCACCATCAGATTGGGCCTGCCATGCTCCTAACACCTAACTGAAGCTTAGTTTGTGTTCTGAGCATTCAATTCTTAGGGGTCTGGCTCCCTACCCCACAGACTGGGGTCACCTTAGCCATACCACAGGACTCATCCTAACACACAGGAGGAAAGCGTGCCATGTAGACCTCTAGAAAGTATTCAAAGCAGGATAAAATGCCTGCCCATCTGAGCCTATACCAGCAAACCCCCAATTTCAGTGGCCTCTAGGTCACAAACCCTGTGCCTGACCAGAACCAGAACACTCATCCTTAATTCCAGCCTCTAGGAACCACACACACTGTCAGCTGTTTGGGCCTGCAATGTCCTTTGGCCCTAACTCTATCCCTAGCTTGGGTTCTCATGTCTCCGTCCCATAAGGGTGGGCTCCAAAGCCCTAGGATTTGGGGATGCCTGAGCAATACCACAGGACTCAGCCTCACACCCAGATGGAAATCTTTCCATAATGGACTCCAGTAAGTATATAGGTCAGTATAAATATGAAGGCCCATCTGTTTCCATCCCAGTGAACTCCCACATTCAAGGGCTCATGGATTGAAACCCTGAGCCGGACACTCACCCTGACCCATGTCCTCAACTCAGCCCTCCAGGACGCTCACCACACGGTTGGCAATTCAGACCTTCCATTTTCCTAGGTCCTAACCCTAACCCTATTTGGAGTTCTGAGAGGTCCATCTGTAGAGGCCTGGATCCCAAGCCCCGGGTATTGGGAACACTTTAGCAAAACCAGAGGATCAGCCCGCCACACAAAAGGAAACTCCTTTTTTTACTCCAGACTGGATTCAGAGCATGAGACATCTGAATGCAAACCTGAGACAATGTCAGTGAACCTACACTTCCATCCACGCTCTGAAGACAATCCCTGAGCTTGATACACACCCTAAATCTCCATTGTATCTCAGACCTTGTGAAAATCTCCAAAGTTCTGGCTGATTGTATCTTCTAGGCTTCTGGGCCTTAATCCAACGGAAGGTCTAGACATGGGCGAAAATATGAACAGATATTTCTCCAATGATGACACGCATGTGACCAACAGATATATACATAAATGTTCTATATCACATGGCTTCTGGGAAATGCAAATCTAAACCACATTGAGGTGTCCTATCACACCAGGCAGAATGTCTAAAGTTAACAGGACATGAAACCACAAATATTGGTGAGGATGCAGAGAATGGAGAACCCTCCTACACTCCTGGTTGGAATGCAGACTGTTATATCCACTCTGGAAAACAGTACGGGGTTTCCTCAAGAAGTTAAAAGTAAAGTTACCCTAAAACACAGCAATTTCACTACAGGGCTTTTACCACAAAAATAGAGATGTAGGGGAAAGAACTGGCACCTGCACCCCAGTGTTCATCGCAACAATATCCACTCTAGATAAACTATGGAAAGAACCCAGATATCTATGGACAGAGGAATGGATAAAGAAGATGTGGTTCATATATTCAATGGAATATTCCTCAGCCATCAGAAAGGATGAATACTTACCATCACATCAACCTGGATGGGTCTGGAAGATATTATGCTGAGTAAAATATGTCCATGAAAGAAACACAATTATCATACGGTTTCACTCATATGTGAAATATCAGAAACAGGGCAGAGAACCGTAGGCAAAGGAAGGGGAAACAGAATGGGAAGTCATCAGAGATGGGGAAAAAACCATGACAGACTCTTAACTATAGCAACCAACTGAGGGTTGCTGGATGGGGGGTGGGGGGGTAACTGGGGTGATGGGCATTAAGGAGGGCACGTGATGCAATACACATCTGATATATTATTTAACACTACATCTGAAAATAATGATGTATGATAAGTTGGCTCATTGAATTCAAATAAAAAATGAAAGAACTCAAATAAACTACCCTAACAATTTGTATGGAATCACAAAAGATACTGAACAACCAGCACAATGTTATGAAGAAAAACAAAGCTGGAGGCGTCACAATTCCATATTTCAAATTATACTACAAAGCTGCGTTCATCCTCACAGTATGGGACTGGCAAAAAAAAAAAAATACACACAGTGACCAAGGAAACGGAATAGAAGCTCAGACATCAGCCCACAATCACGTGCCCAATTAATCTTCTGCAAAAGAGGCAAAACTATTAAAAGGGAAAAGGACAGTTTCTACAACAAATGGTGTTGGGAAAACTGAACAGCTATGCACAAAACAATGAAATTAGACTGCTTTCTTACACCATATGGACAAATAAACTCAAAACAGTTTCAAGACCTCAATGTGAGACCTTAAATCATAAAAATCCTACAAGAGGGCACAGACAGTAACTTCTCTGACATGAACCATACATTTAATAGACATGCCTCCTAAGGCAAAGGAAACAAAAGCAAAAATAAACTACTAGAGCTCCATCAATATAAAAACTTACCGCACAGCAGAACAGCAATGAAAATGTAATAAATAGAATACAACATACTTAATAGGAGAAGATGTTTGCAAATATCATGTGCAATAAAGGGGTAGTGTCCAAAATATGTAGAACTGATACAACGCAACAACCAAAAAACAAAAAATCCAATTAAAAAATAGACAGAAGACATGAACAGACATTGCTCCAAAGAAGACATACAGATGGCCAACAGTCACGTGAGAAGATGTTCACATCAGCCATCAACAGGAAAATCCAAATGAAAAGGTCCATGAGATATTACCTCATACTATCAGAATGGCTAACAGCACCAGCACAAGAAAACAAATGTTGGGAGGATGTGGGTAAAAGGGAACCCTCTTGCACTGTGGTGGGAATGCTAGCTGCTGCAGTCCCTGTGGAAAACAGTATCACTGTTCTTCAAAACGTTAAATATTAGAACTACCTTATAATCCAGCAATCACACTACCGGGTGATTACCCGACGAATATGAGAACAGTAACTCAAAAGGATACATGTGCCCCTATGATTCTTGCAACATTAATTACAATATTACAATATGGAAACAATCCAAGTATTTCTTGATAACTTGATAAATGAGATGATAAATGTATACACACACACACACAGTGCGAAATTACTCAGCCATAAAAAATCTTGCCATTTGCAGACACATGGATGGAGCTAGAGAATACTATCCTAAGTGAAATCAGTCAG